>NC_136068.1:1495696752-1495914252 GCF_964261635.1 Lissotriton helveticus | reverse complement strand
GGGTCTCACCTTAGTGTCCTATCCACGTCCTTATGTAAAAAGGACCAAAACAGGGTAGGCCCAAGGGTCCCACCTTGGTGGCCTATCTGTGTCCTTTTGTACAAAGGACCAAAGTAAAGAGAACCAACCAATCAGCTACCACCTCCTTCTAGAACCTTCCTGTCAGGAGCCCAAGTCTCTCAGATTTTCGTACGCACCAAGCTAGGTAGGCGTAAACTTGTTAGAGAGATAGGTGAGTCCTTCCAGGGGAGGCGGGAGGGTGCATGTGAATCTATGAAAGACACTAATACTGGATAACTGCAGTTACAGGTAAGTAACGCATTTCTTATCCAGTATTTGGGTGTCTTTCATAGATTCACATGCCTAAATCAGAGTAGCAAGCAATATATTATGCACATTTCTGATGGAACATCATATATGAGTCTGAGATAATACATATCATGCGACTGCAACCCACCAAAATGCATTGTCATGTAAATAGTAGTAAAAGAATGTGCATACCAGTAAAGGATGGAGGGATGTAGGAAGGCTCACCTCACTGGAATAGATGGCGAAGCACTGCTCGGCCCACTGCTGCATCCTTCATCAGCTCAGTATGCAGGCAGTAGTGCCTGGTGAAGGTGTGCGGGGACTTCCAGGTCGCCGCTCTGCAGATGTCCAATACCGGCACTCCAGCAAACAGTGCCGCAGACGTGGACATGGCTCTAGTCGAATGAGCTTTGACTCGTGAGTCCAAAGGCCGTCCGGCTTTGTCATGACAAAAGGTGATCGCAGAAGAAATCCACCTCGAAATACTCTGTTTCGTCAGGGGCAAGCCTTTTCGTGGTCTACTAAAGGCAATAAAGAGTTGAGAAGACTTCTGGAAGTGTCTTGTCTTGTCGATGTAAAATTTAAGACATCTCTTCAGGTCTAGTGAATGCAGTGTCCTCTCGGCTGCAGTGGTAGGATTTGGGAAGAATGATCTAAGCACCACTGGTTCGTTAAGGTGGAAGTCCGAGGGGACTTTTGGAATGAACCGAGGGTTAGTCCGCAGAATGACCCTGTCTTCTCTGAATTGCATAAACGGATCTTGGATGGAGAGAGCCTGCAACTCACTGACCCTTCTGGCAGAGGTGAGCGCCAGGAGGAGGGCCGTTTCCCAGGAGAGGAATTTGATCCCCGCTTTATGGATGGGTTCGAAGGAATGCTTCATTAACTGATGAAGTACTACATTGAGGTGCCACGATGGAGGAATTGGTCTTGGTCGTGGAAAGGACCTGTATAGGCCTTTTAGGAATTGTTTTATAAGCCTGTCCGCCCACAGGGACGGGCCCGTAGCAGTCCTTGTGAACCTGGAAATCGCCGCTAGGTGCACTTTGATGGATGCATGTGCGAGGCCTGATTGCGCAAGGTGCAATAGGTATGGCAGCAGCTGCTGTGGAGTGGTGTGAAAGGGGTGCAAACCATTATCCACACACCAGGAACAGAATCGCTTCCATTTTAGTGAGTAGGTTTTAGTAGTGCTGTCCGCTCTAGCTTTCGCAAGGACGTCTCTGCACTCTTGCGGGATGTTCAGGTGGCTGAATTCGCGGTATTCAGGAGCCAGGCTGACAACTTCAGAGAGCTCAGATTCGGGTGGAGGACCTGCCCTTGGGACATCGTGAGCAGGGCTGGAAATTGCTGTAGGCGAAGAGGGGGTCGGGCGGAGAGGCGATGAAGGTCCGTGAACCAGTGCTGCCTCGGCCAGGATGGAGCAATTAGGATCAGAGTGCAGGGCTCTGACTTCATCTTCCTGAGAACCCTGGGTATCAGTGGGAATGGCGGAAAGGCGTACGCAAATACGTTGCGCCATGCGATGGAAAATGCATTCCCGAGGGTTCCTGAGTGGTGATGCCTGCTTGCGAAGCTTGGGCATTTGGCGTTCTCTCTGGTGGCAAAGAGATCGATTCGCGGGGTGCCCCACTCCTCGAAGATCTGCTCCAGCACCTCCGTGTCCAGCTCCCATTCGTGGGAAGGAGACCTCTCTCTGCTCAGGGCGTCCGCCAAGACATTGTCCTTGCCCGGGACGTACTCCGCTTGTAATGTTATTCCATGTTCCAGAAGCCAGTTCCAGACCCTTTGCGATTCTCACGATAGTGAGATCGAACGCGTCCCCCCCTGTTTGTTCAGGTAGTGCATCGTCGTGGTGTTGTCCGTCCTGACGAGCACTGGGGAGATTCGAATGCGCGGTAGGAAAGCCTGGAGAGCCAGGAAGACCGCTCTCAACTCCAATAGATTGATATGGAGCTTGGTCTCCTGTGTCGTTGTGAGAAGTTGGCCTGATGTGCAGTGCTCACTATTCTAGTGATCACTATATATCAGTCCAAACAACCCTTATTGATGATTGGTTGTAAGTCAACCTTATAGACCAGCTATCCTAGTAGCATGGATACGAGCAGTCTAAGGCTAAGACTCTAGAGGGCGTGTTAAGCCAGCTGTTTTACCATCACATTACCCCTTGAACACCCAGTGAAAGGACACCACACAAGTGTTATGAAAATAAACAGTGTATTTATTAGAATCACAACAACCCTGTACTCTTTATGAGGACAGGGTGCTAGGCACACAACAAAACTCTTACGAAAATACTTAAGTTAGCACGGTATACACAAATGCCCGAGGGGCACGAAAAACCATATACTCTAAAAGTGGAATGCAAAATTACTAGCAGGTAAGTACAGTACTAATAGGCTTTGGAATCGCTAGGACTTGACTATAGAATCGTTAGATTACCTCTAGGAGACCTAGGGGACTCGGGTGCAGAGTGTGCACTCTCACGCGGGATGCGGGACAAAGTCTATGGAAGCTAGTAAAGGCAAAGTTAGTGTTCACGGGCGAACCCGACCTGGTAGGGAGAAAACGACAGTGTATCCTGACCCTTGGATAGTGAGGCTATGCTGGGACACCGAAGTGCCGAAGTTACCTAGCCCAGGGGCTGCAGCTGCATAGGTCTCAAAAGACGTCGGGAATCCTCGTTGCCGGACCAGGAGCCTGGAAGAAAGATGCTGGCAGGCGACCAGTGAAGATTGTTCGAGTTGATCCAAGCCTGGATCTGGAAGAAGGATGACACCTGAAAGCAGAGGGGACCAAGTTCGTGACTACTAGCCAGTAGTCAGTGGGCACCAGGAGGGCACCGGAGGGTAGTCACCTCGACTAGGTGAGTGGGCGACGCTGGCTCTGCAGATCTCACGGACCAGGAGGCGTTGTCGGCGACCAGGATGGAGAGGCGAGCTGTCCCACGATGGATGAAGCTGTCGGCGTCGAAGTTACCCAGGATTGGGCAACAAGCCTTGGCTAATTCAAGCCCACGCGGTGGACTCAAAATGGCGTCTTGAGTGGACCAGGAGGGTCCGGGGTGCTCCTCTTCTGGAAGGGAGCAAGGGCCAGTCTGGAGCAACCAGACCAGCAGCAGTGATGTCGTCTGGCGTCGTTCAGAAGGCCACAAGCCAGCGGGCTAGTAGCCAAACAACGCGGTGAGCAGCAAAAAGCAGAAGGGCCCCACGCCGATCGTGGAGATGCTGGGGGGCTGATCTTCGGTGCTGGAGCTGCTCAGGGTCGGGGCTTCTCGGACCCCAAAGCACTCACCAGGAAATTACTCGGCGGGCTTGCTGTGCAGAAGTCGTGCAGTCTTAGCAATAGTCGGTCCCTTGAGGTCTCGTCGCACCCACGGTTCTCAGCTTGGCTGTAGAGGTGGGTAGAGGTCAGAGGTGCCAGGGAAGCCGGTTCTCGTCGAGCTGGGCAGTCGGATTCCGGAGGAAGGACGTGCAGCAGACCGCAGTGTTCTTGATGGTGCCTGCGGATGCAGGGTGACTACTCCTTAGCCACAAGGGAGAATCTTGAAGAAGGAAATCTTGAAGTCCTTTCGTAGAAAGTCGTGTCTTGATTCCAAAGATGATCTGATTTGGAAGGGGGCCAGTCCCTACCTTTATCTGGGAAAAGGGGGCTGGCACGCGACTAAGTCCTGCCCTATGGGTGGGACCAGGAGGGGGGTGGTTACACCCACTTCCTTGGCGGGCTTTTCCCCAGCACAGGGTCTGGAGTGTCCCTGGAACTGGTTCAAGCCAGCCTATGCACAGTGAGCACCGGGGTGCCACGTGCAGTCACCTTCCTCTGAAGCCTTGCCTACCTACAATACACAAAATCCTGTCTGGGACGGTGCTGGCACCGCCCCTGGCAGGAAACCCTTTGTCCTTATCTCCTGCTCTGGGAGGACTCCCAGCAGCAGGAGGGCAGACTTGTGTCTCGGTGGCAGCATCCATTTTGTGGAGCTGAGGCTCTGTTTGACTTTAACCGGGGTTAGGGGTTACATACATGTCGTGTCCCTCTAGAAGGGTGGAATGCTAACCCAGTCGCCAGAATTGGCAAGGGGTTAGTATTCCAATTCGTATGACACCTTACTCGACATGTTTTGATAAAGCGATACCAGAGTTGGCATATAACCGCGAGGATTATAATGCACTTAAGAGTATATGGTATGCGATATCATGGAAAACGGCTAAGGGATAGATCCCGAAAGCCGCAGACAGGCTCAGCTCATGCCAGAGCACCATCTCACACGATTCCAAGCACTCTGCCTTCAGGATTGTTAAGGCCTGCCATAGGAGTGACTGATAGGAGATCTGTGTGCCCATTTTAGGGTTAGATATAGGTATACTATATCTAAAGCAAAGGGTGAGTACACCACCTTGCCCCAGCTGTCGTGCAGCCAGTTGTGTCAGATTTGGATGGCCAGCCAGGGGTGGCATAATACATGCTGCACCCCTGGTAGGCCCTGGGTACACCTATGCCCTGGGTACCTAAGGTACACTATACAGGGACTGATAAGGTGACTCAGTATCCAATTTAGATATGTACCTAAGGTACATGGAATCCATTTTACAGAGAGAGCAGTAGGCCTGGGGTCCTGAATAGCAGGGCACCAGGTCAACTAAGTCAGAAAACCAGCAAAACACCAGGCAAAAAGTTGGGGGCAACCATAGTCAGGGATCTACCTTCCTACAGTCATCCACTTGCCGTTGATTTGAAGTTCTTGGAGCACCGCTCCCCACCCTTCCAGGGATGCGTCTGTTGTTATGACGTGTGGTTCTGCAGGGAGGAGGAACGGCAGTCCCCTTGACAGGTGTTTGATTGAACTCCACCATTGTAAGTGGTTGATCATGGGTCGAGTGACGCGTATGCGATCCTTGAAAGATCCCGTAGCCTGCGTCCATTGCCTTGTTAGTTGCTCTTGGAGAGGGCGCATTTTGAGGCGGCAGTGGGGAATGAGCAGTATGCATGAAGACATCATGCCGAGGAGGGATTTGAAGGTGCGGACCGGCAGAGTCTTCTGCGAAGCCACTGACTTGGCCAGGGAGATGAGTTTGACCTTTCTCTCCTGAGAGGGGAAAGCTCTGACGCGTACCGTGTCCAGAGTCGCTCCGAGGAACGCGATGACTTTGGTGGGTTCCAGTGTCGACTTTTCGCGGTTGAGGGTCAAGCCTAGTCGGCGGAAAATATCCAGACAGGCGCTGGAGGATGAGGCTGCGGCGCTCGCGGATGGCGCATTTACCAACCAGTCGTCCAGGTATGGGAACACCTGGTGGCCCTGTTGACGAAGGAAGGCTGCCACCGGGGATAGGCATTTGGTAAATATCTGTGGGGCAGATTTGAGGCCGAATGGGAGGACACGAAATTGGTAGTGTTGTCCTGCTACCGCAAACCTGAGGAACCTCCTGTGCCCTTTGAGGATAGGAATGTGGTAGTAGGCGTCCTGAAGGTCTAAGGACGTCATGTAGTCCCCTTCCTCCAGGAGACCCAGAATTTCCTGTAAAGTTACCATGCGGAACGATTGTTTCTTTAGGAACACGTTGAGTGCCCTGAGGTCCAGGATTGGTCGCCACTTTTTTCCTTTTTTGTGGATTAGGAAGAAGTGAGAGTAGAAACCTTTCCCCTTGTGGGCCTGTGGAACTCTCTCTATCGCTCCCTTTTGTAACATGGAAGCTATTTCCTGAAGAAGCAACCGTAGGTGCCTGTGGGATCGTTTGCAGGGTGGTGTCGGTGGGGGAATTGAGACAAATTCTAGGGAATGTCCAAATTGAATGAGTTGTAGTACCCACCGATCCGTTGTTATGGTTTGCCAATTTTTCAGAAAGTATGAAAGTTTTCCTCCAATTTGTAAAGAATGCAATGGTGGGTGGGCTAGCCATTGAGACCAGTCATTGGCAGTTGCCTGCAGGGCGTTTTTGGTTTTTACCTCTGTAGATCGACTTGCCGTAGGAATTCTGGCGCCCCTGTTGGTTTTGCCGCTGTTGGAATTGTGGTTTGCTTTGCGAGTACGAATAGGACGATCTATTTTGGTAGGAACCTCTATATGAAGGTTGTCCTCTTCCTCTGTTGCCACGAAAGGACTGGTTCCGAAATTGCAGGGTACCAAGAGCCTTGGCAGTGTCCGTGTCCTTTTTAATAGTGGTGAGGGCCGCGTCAATTTGTTCACCAAAGAGGTGCTGGCCATCATAAGGCATATCCAGGATTCTAGTTTGTACTTCCTGGCGGAAGGAGGTGACCTTGAGCCAACCCTGTCGTCTCAGTACTGCAGCACCTGCCAGTTGCCGAAAACCAGTCATGGCAGCGTCAATCGCGCAGTCTATGAGTTCGGAGGCAGACGTTTGGCCTTCTAAGAGGAGCGAATGAGCCTCCCCTTTGAGATCTTCTGGCAGATTAGAAAGGTAGGGTGCAATGTCTGCCCAGAGTTGGCGATTGTAACGGCCCAGAAGCGCAATTGAATTCGCCACTTCCACTGTCATGGCCGACGTGGTAGTGAAGCGTTTGCCAACCGCATCCAGTTTCCTGCCTTCCTTGTCCGGTGGCGTCGACAGAGGCGATGCTGGATTTCGCGAGTTCTTCTGTGCCGCTTGAGTCACTACAGAATCTGCCTTGGGGTGACCTGTGAGGCATGCTGGCGCCGAAGATGTTGCCTTGTACTTTTTATCTAGTCTGGGTACCACCACTTGTATAGAAGCTGGTGTTTGCATGAGTTGTTTGCCTTGCTTCCAGATAAAGTCAATGATTGGGATAGATCTTGTTGACTTCTTAGTGGGCTCCTTGAAATCGTAAAGGAAGCATTCAGTCTCTTGTGTTTCCATAGACATATGGAACCTCTTGGCAGCCCTCTCTATGAGATTGTGGAATCCACCGATGTCTGCGGGTGGTGATTCCGAAGACTGTGGTTCTGGAGAGGCCGGAGAATGTGCCACATAGTCCTGGTCTGCATCCGGGTCCGACTCGTCGTCCTGGACTTCACCCTCTTCCTGTTCTCTCTCTTCTTCTTCTTCTTCAGAAGAGAGAACGTCTTGTATTGGCACCTGTACCTTCTCAAGCACCAGTGGAGATGGTTTATGGCGAGGCAAAGGAGCGGGCACCTGTGCAGCTGGAAGTGCAGGTGCAGTGGGTTTCTCTGGAAACCTCTCTTTATAATCCCTTATTAGGAACTGGAGATCCGAGACGATGGATGCAGGGAGACACACCATTGGAGTAACCTGTGGCTGGGTGTCGACCAACGGCTCTACGCGGTCAGCCTCTTCCGGCTCCTCATCTGTGGTTTGGCACTTAAGCACCAAGTCTGATGGGCTAGTTGCTTGTACATATGAGTCCTCATCCGACTCCTGGCCTTGCAGAATACAGGCTGGAGGTAGCTGTTGCACCTTACTGGGCGACGTGAGGACTGGCGTAATCGGCCTTTTTGTGATTTTGACCGTGACATGGCTTACTTGAGGTGGAAAAGCATCCATGGCATGTGATAAAAGTGCAGACTCTTTCCATGGCCCTGTGGTCGTCGACGCTTGAGTCGACGGCTCCGTGTCATGCGCCTTCGTCGACGGTAATTTACCCGTCGGCGGCGGTGTCACTGTCGACGGTGTCTTCGTCGACGCCGTTTTCGCCGACGGCAATTTCTCCACCGTCGACGGTTTACCCGTCGCCGACGGTTTTCCTGTCGTCGACGGAATGCTCCTTGTCGATGAGGTAGGCTTCGTCGACGGTGTGGTTTTCGTCGACGGCGTCGTCGTCGCTGGCTTCGACGACGGTCTCGTCGTCGACGGTAATATCTTTGTCGTCGACGGAGTGACTGGGATGGTCGACGGCGTAGGTCTACTCGCCGACGATGAAGGTGTCGTCCTCGTCGTCGAATAGGTAGCCGACGATGCCGTCGTCGTCGACACTGTCGTCGTCGACGTCGAGACGGTTTTTTGCGCTGAATAAACCATCGACGATGTCGTCGTCGTCGGGACCAGCTGCTGCTTCCTGGTGACAGGAAGTTCCTTGCCAGACACTGAGGTCTTGCCCTCTGAGGACTTTTTGGAAGTCTTCATAGGAGGGGTGTCTGAGGGGCTAGGGGAAGTAACCCGTGGCCTCTTCAAGGAAAAATGTGAAATTCCAGGGACACTCTCACCTTCCGACACCAAGTCATCTGTTTTGTCCTTGAGTCTGTTGAGCCAGAGTAGTAGGCGTCCTTCTCGGTCCTTGAGGGTCTTGTTCGAGAAGGTCCTACATATCTTGCAGTCCTTGGCCTGATGGTGAGGGTAGAGACAGTATAAACAAGTTTCATGTTTATCCTCAACATGAAGTCTTTTCTTGCTGCAGGAGGAACAGGCCCTAAAAAGACCTTTCTTCTGGCTACCAGACATGATTATCCAAGTTGAATAAAGTCACTGTTTTGAAGAAAAAGAAGTTTCCTGAGGAGAACTCAGGTGGAGACTCCCTAGCACAACGTGCGGTAGAAAATCTGAGAGACTTGGGCTCCTGACAGGAAGGTTCTAGAAGGAGGTGGTAGCTGATTGGTTGGTTCTCTTTACTTTGGTCCTTTGTACAAAAGGACACAGATAGGCCACCAAGGTGGGACCCTTAGGCCTACCCCTGTTTTGGTCCTTTTTACATAAGGACGTGGATAGGACACTAAGGTGAGACCCTTAGGCCTATTCTTTTCTATGTATGTCTTAGGACATTACTTTTATATATACCGGAGGCTCCCGTCTCGACGACGGGGAATGATTCAGGCATGTGAATCTATGAAAGACACCCAAATACTGGATATATATATATATATATATCGGGTGCTTACAAGCGCGGTGACAGACGCCACGCGGATCCAACAATCCAAAACTCCACTTCACATAATGCAAAAGCACTCACAGGAACACTATAGTCCCAGATTTATTGGGTTTACAAGAAGTACACCTCCAGACGCGTTTCGGCTTGCCGCCTTTCTCAATAGTATAAAATATATAAATGGCTTGTCATTTTACAGCTCGGCAAGGACAGCACAGTGCTAGTCCTATGCTTAAAGACTTTGTGATGTATAAATGACAAAAGACTTTGCCCATTTCTATCTCGGCGTGGATAGCACTGTGCTAATCCTATGCTTAAAAACTTTGATAAACAAGCATTTACAATGCAATGGTTTTGCCTTTGTTAAAGTTAGAGCTATTGGCATTGCTCTTGACACTCTGAAGCTCCACTCTGAAGCTCCACTCTGCACTCTGAAGCTCCACTCTGCACTCTGAAGCTCCACTCTGCACTCTGAAGCTCCACTCTGCACTCTGAAGCTCCACTCTGCACTCTGAAGCTCCACTCTGCACTCTGAAGCTGCACTCTGAAGCGCCACTCTGAAGCGCCACTCTGAAGCTCCACTCTGAAGCTCCACTCTGAAGCTCCACTCTGAAGCTCCACTCTGCACTCTGAAGCTCCACTCTGAAGCTCCACTCTGCACTCTGAAGCTCCACTCTGAAGCTCCACTCTGCACTCTGAAGCTCCACTCTGCACTCTGAAGCTCCACTCTGCACTCTGAAGCTCCACTCTGCACTCTGAAGCTCCACTCTGAAGCTCCACTCTGCACTCTGAAGCTCCACTCTGAAGCTCCACTCTGCACTCTGAAGCTCCACTCTGAAGCTCCACTCTGCACTCTGAAGCTCCACTCTGCACTCTGAAGCTCCACTCTGCACTCTGAAGCTCCACTCTGAATCTGCACTCTGAAGCTCCACTCTGCACTCTGAAGCTCCACTCTGCACTCTGAAGCTCCACTCTGCACTCTGAAGCTCCACTCTGAAGCTCCACTCTGAAGCTCCACTCTGAAGCTCCACTCTGATGCTCCACTCTGATGCTCCACTCTGATGCTCCACTCTGATGCTCCACTCTGATGCTCCACTCTGATGCTCCACTCTGATGCTCCACTCTGATGCTCCACTCTGATGCTCCACTCTGATGCTCCACTCTGATGCTCCACTCTGCAGCTCCACTCTGCAGCTCCACTCTGCAGCTCCACTCTGATGCTCCACTCTGATGCTCCACTCTGATGCTCCACTCTGATGCTCCACTCTGATGCTCCACTCTGATGCTCCACTCTGATGCTCCACTCTGATGCTCCACTCTGATGCTCCACTCTGATGCTCCACTCTGATGCTCCACTCTGATGCTCCACTCTGATGCTCCACTCTGATGCTCCACTCTGAAGCTCCACTCTGAAGCTCCACTCTGAAGCTCCACTCTGAAGCTCCACTCTGCACTCTGAAGCTCCACTCTGAAGCTCCACTCTGCACTCTGAAGCTCCACTCTGCACTCTGAAGCTCCACTCTGAAGCTCCACTCTGCACTCTGAAGCTCCACTCTGAATCTGCACTCTGAAGCTCCACTCTGCACTCTGAAGCTCCACTCTGAATCTGCACTCTGAAGCTCCACTCTGCACTCTGAAGCTCCACTCTGAATCTGCACTCTGAAGCTCCACTCTGCACTCTGAAGCTCCACTCTGAATCTGCACTCTGATGCTCCACTCTGAATCTGCACTCTGAAGCTCCACTCTGCACTCTGAATCTGCACTCTGCAGCTCCACTCTGAATCTGCAGCTCCACTCTGCACTCTGAAGCTCCACTCTGAATCTCCACTCTGAATCTGCACTCTGAATCTCCACTCTGAATCTGCACTCTGAAGCTCCTCTCTGAATCTGCACTCTGAAGCTCCACTCTGACTCTGCACTCTGAAGCTCCACTCTGAATCTGCACTCTGAAGCTCCACTCTGAATCTGCACTCTGACGCTCCACTCTGAATCTGCACTCTGAAGCTCCACTCTGAATCTGCACTCTGAAGCTCCACTCTGAAGCTCCACTCTGAATCTGCACTCTGAAGCTCCACTCTGCACTCTGAAGCTCCACTCTGAATCTGCACTCTGAATCTGCACTCTGAATCTGCACTCTGAAGCTCCACTCTGCACTCTGAATCTGCACTCTGAAGCTCCACTCTGCACTCTGAATCTGCACTCTGCAGCTCCACTCTGAATCTGCAGCTCCACTCTGCACTCTGAAGCTCCACTCTGAAGCTCCACTCTGAAGCTCCACTCTGAATCTCCACTCTGAATCTCCACTCTGAATCTGCACTCTGAATCTGCACTCTGAAGCTCCACTCTGAATCTGCACTCTGAAGCTCCACTCTGAATCTGCACTCTGAAGCTCCACTCTGAATCTGCACTCTGAAGCTCCACTCTGAACTCTGAAGCTCCACTCTGCACTCTGAAGCTCCACTCTGAACTCTGAAGCTCCACTCTGAACTCTGAAGCTCCACTCTGCACTCTGAAGCTCCACTCTGAATCTGCACTCTGAAGCTCCACTCTGAAGCTCCACTCTGAAGCTCCACTCTGAATCTGCACTCTGAAGCTCCACTCTGAATCTGCACTCTGAAGCTCCACTCTGAATCTGCACTCTGAATCTGCACTCTGAAGCTCCACTCTGAAGCTCCACTCTGAAGCTCCACTCTGAAGCTCCACTCTGAAGCTCCACTCTGAAGCTCCACTCTGAAGCTCCACTCTGAAGCTCCACTCTGAAGCTTCACTCTGAAGCTCCACTCTGCACTCTGAAGCTCCACTCTGCACTCTGAAGCTGCACTCTGCACTCTGAAGCTGCACTCTGAAGCTCCACTCTGCACTCTGAAGCTGCACTCTGAAGCTCCACTCTGCACTCTGAAGCTCCACTCTGAAGCTCCACTCTGCACTCTGAAGCTCCACTCTGAAGCTCCACTCTGCACTCTGAATCTGCACTCTGAAGCTCCACTCTGCACTCTGAAGCTCCACTCTGCACTCTGAAGCTCCACTCTGCACTCTGAAGCTCCACTCTGAAGCTCCACTCTGAAGCTCCACTCTGCACTCTGAAGCTCCACTCTGAAGCTCCACTCTGCACTCTGAAGCTCCACTCTGAAGCTCCACTCTGAAGCTCCACTCTGAAGCTCCACTCTGAAGCTCCACTCTGAAGCTCCACTCTGAAGCTCCACTCTGAAGCTCCACTCTGAAGCTCCACTCTGAAGCTCCACTCTGAAGCTCCACTCTGATGCTCCACTCTGATGCTCCACTCTGATGCTCCACTCTGATGCTCCACTCTGATGCTCCACTCTGAAGCTCCACTCTGAAGCTCCACTCTGAAGCTCCACTCTGAAGCTCCACTCTGAAGCTCCACTCTGAAGCTCCACTCTGAAGCTCCACTCTGAAGCTCCACTCTGAAGCTCCACTCTGCACTCTGAAGCTCCACTCTGCACTCTGAAGCTCCACTCTGAATCTCCACTCTGCACTCTGAAGCTCCACTCTGAATCTGCACTCTGAAGCTCCACTCTGAATCTGCACTCTGAAGCTCCACTCTGCACTCTGAAGCTCCACTCTGAATCTGCACTCTGAAGCTCCACTCTGAATCTGCACTCTGAATCTGCACTCTGAAGCTCCACTCTGCACTCTGAATCTGCACTCTGCAGCTCCACTCTGAATCTGCAGCTCCACTCTGCACTCTGAATCTGCACTCTGAATCTCCACTCTGAATCTGCACTCTGAATCTCCACTCTGAATCTGCACTCTGAAGCTCCACTCTGAATCTGCACTCTGAAGCTCCACTCTGAATCTGCACTCTGAAGCTCCACTCTGAATCTGCACTCTGAAGCTCCACTCTGAATCTGCACTCTGAAGCTCCACTCTGCACTCTGAAGCTCCACTCTGAATCTGCACTCTGAATCTGCACTCTGAATCTGCACTCTGAATCTGCACTCTGAATCTGCACTCTGAAGCTCCACTCTGCACTCTGAATCTGCACTCTGAAGCTCCACTCTGCACTCTGAATCTGCACTCTGCAGCTCCACTCTGAAGCTCCACTCTGAATCTCCACTCTGAATCTGCACTCTGAATCTCCACTCTGAATCTGCACTGTGAAGCTCCACTCTGAATCTGCACTCTGAAGCTCCACTCTGAATCTGCACTCTGAAGCTCCACTCTGAATCTGCACTCTGAAGCTCCACTCTGAATCTGCACTCTGAAGCTCCACTCTGCACTCTGAAGCTCCACTCTGAATCTGCACTCTGAATCTGCACTCTGAAGCTCCACTCTGAAGCTCCACTCTGAAGCTCCACTCTGAAGCTCCACTCTGAAGCTCCACTCTGAAGCTCCACTCTGAAGCTCCACTCTGAAGCTCCACTCTGAATCTCCACTCTGAATCTCCACTCTGAATCTCCACTCTGAATCTGCACTCTGAAGCTGCACTCTGAAGCTGCACTCTGAATCTGCACTCTGAATCTGCACTCTGAAGCTCCACTCTGAAGCTCCACTCTGAAGCTCCACTCTGAAGCTCCACTCTGAAGCTCCACTCTGAAGCTCCACTCTGAAGCTCCACTCTGAAGCTCCACTCTGAAGCTCCACTCTGCACTCTGAAGCTCCACTCTGCACTCTGAAGCTCCACTCTGCACTCTGAAGCTCCACTCTGCACTCTGAAGCTCCACTCTGCACTCTGAAGCTGCACTCTGAAGCTGCACTCTGAAGCTGCACTCTGCACTCTGAAGCTCCACTCTGCACTCTGAAGCTCCACTCTGAAGCTCCACTCTGCACTCTGAAGCTGCACTCTGAAGCTCCACTCTGAAGCTCCACTCTGAAGCTCCACTCTGAAGCTCCACTCTGAAGCTCCACTCTGCACTCTGAAGCTCCACTCTGCACTCTGAAGCTCCACTCTGCACTCTGAAGCTCCACTCTGAATCTGCACTCTGAAGCTCCACTCTGAAGCTCCACTCTGAAGCTCCACTCTGCACTCTGAAGCTCCACTCTGAAGCTCCACTCTGAAGCTCCACTCTGAAGCTCCACTCTGAAGCTCCACTCTGAAGCTCCACTCTGAAGCTCCACTCTGAAGCTCCACTCTGAAGCTCCACTCTGAAGCTCCACTCTGCACTCTGAAGCTCCACTCTGAATCTGCACTCTGAAGCTCCACTCTGAAGCTCCACTCTGAAGCTCCACTCTGAAGCTCCACTCTGAAGCTCCACTCTGAAGCTCCACTCTGAAGCTCCACTCTGAAGCTCCACTCTGAAGCTCCACTCTGATGCTCCACTCTGATGCTCCACTCTGATGCTCCACTCTGAAGCTCCACTCTGAAGCTCCACTCTGAAGCTCCACTCTGAAGCTCCACTCTGAAGCTCCACTCTGAAGCTCCACTCTGAAGCTCCACTCTGAAGCTCCACTCTGAAGCTCCACTCTGCACTCTGAAGCTCCACTCTGAAGCTCCACTCTGCACTCTGAAGCTCCACTCTGAATCTGCACTCTGAAGCTCCACTCTGAAGCTCCACTCTGAAGCTCCACTCTGAAGCTCCACTCTGAAGCTCCACTCTGAAGCTCCACTCTGAAGCTCCACTCTGATGCTCCACTCTGATGCTCCACTCTGAAGCTCCACTCTGAAGCTCCACTCTGAAGCTCCACTCTGAAGCTCCACTCTGAAGCTCCACTCTGAAGCTCCACTCTGCACTCTGAAGCTCCACTCTGCACTCTGAAGCTCCACTCTGAAGCTCCACTCTGCACTCTGAAGCTCCACTCTGAATCTGCACACTGAAGCTCCACTCTGCACTCTGAAGCTCCACTCTGAATCTGCACTCTGAAGCTCCACTCTGCACTCTGAAGCTCCACTCTGAATCTGCACTCTGAAGCTCCACTCTGCACTCTGAAGCTCCACTCTGAATCTGCACTCTGAAGCTCCACTCTGAAGCTCCACTCTGAAGCTCCACTCTGAAGCTCCACTCTGAAGCTCCACTCTGAAGCTCCACTCTGAAGCTCCACTCTGAAGCTCCACTCTGAAGCTCCACTCTGAAGCTCCACTCTGCACTCTGAAGCTCCACTCTGAATCTGCACTCTGAAGCTCCACTCTGAAGCTCCACTCTGCACTCTGAAGCTCCACTCTGAATCTGCACTCTGAAGCTCCACTCTGAAGCTCCACTCTGAAGCTCCACTCTGCACTCTGAAGCTCCACTCTGAAGCTCCACTCTGCACTCTGAAGCTCCACTCTGAAGCTCCACTCTGAAGCTCCACTCTGAAGCTCCACTCTGAAGCTCCACTCTGAAGCTCCACTCTGAAGCTCCACTCTGAAGCTCCACTCTGAAGCTCCACTCTGAAGCTCCACTCTGAAGCTCCACTCTGAAGCTCCACTCTGCACTCTGAAGCTCCACTCTGAAGCTCCACTCTGAAGCTCCACTCTGAAGCTCCACTCTGAAGCTCCACTCTGAAGCTCCACTCTGAATCTGCACTCTGAATCTCCACTCTGAAGCTCCACTCTGAAGCTCCACTCTGAAGCTCCACTCTGCACTCTGAAGCTCCACTCTGAATCTGCACTCTGAAGCTCCACTCTGCACTCTGAAGCTCCACTCTGAATCTGCACTCTGAAGCTCCACTCTGCACTCTGAAGCTCCACTCTGAATCTGCACTCTGAAGCTCCACTCTGCACTCTGAAGCTCCACTCTGAAGCTCCACTCTGCACTCTGAAGCTCCACTCTGCACTCTGAAGCTCCACTCTGAAGCTCCACTCTGCACTCTGAAGCTCCACTCTGAATCTGCACTCTGAAGCTCCACTCTGAATCTGCACTCTGAAGCTCCACTCTGCACTCTGAAGCTCCACTCTGAATCTGCACTCTGAAGCTCCACTCTGCACTCTGAAGCTCCACTCTGAATCTGCACTCTGAAGCTCCACTCTGCACTCTGAATCTGCACTCTGAAGCTCCACTCTGCACTCTGATGCTCCACTCTGAATCTGCACTCTGAAGCTCCACTCTGAAGCTCCACTCTGAAGCTCCACTCTGAAGCTCCACTCTGAAGCTCCATTCTGAATCTGCACTCTGAAGCTCCACTCTGAAGCTCCACTCTGAAGCTCCACTCTGAATCTGCACTCTGAAGCTCCACTCTGAAGCTCCACTCTGAAGCTCCACTCTGAAGCTCCACTCTGAAGCTCCACTCTGAAGCTCCACTCTGAAGCTCCACTCTGAAGCTCCACTCTGAAGCTCCACTCTGAAGCTCCACTCTGCACTCTGAAGCTCCACTCTGAAGCTCCACTCTGAAGCTCCACTCTGAAGCTCCACTCTGAAGCTCCACTCTGAAGCTCCACTCTGCACTCTGAAGCTCCACTCTGAAGCTCCACTCTAAAGCTCCACTCTAAAGCTCCACTCTGAAGCTCCACTCTGAAGCTCCACTCTGAAGCTCCACTCTGAAGCTCCACTCTGAAGCTCCACTCTGAAGCTGCACTCTGAAGCTGCACTCTGAAGCTGCACTCTGAAGCTCCACTCTGAAGCTCCACTCTGCACTCTGAAGCTCCACTCTGCACTCTGAAGCTCCACTCTGCACTCTGAAGCTCCACTCTGCACTCTGAAGCTCCACTCTGCACTCTGAAGCTCCACTCTGCACTCTGAAGCTCCACTCTGAAGCTCCACTCTGAAGCTCCACTCTGAAGCTCCACTCTGAAGCTCCACTCTGAAGCTCCACTCTGAAGCTCCACTCTGAAGCTCCACTCTAAAGCTCCACTCTAAAGCTCCACTCTAAAGCTCCACTCTGAAGCTCCACTCTGAAGCTCCACTCTGAAGCTCCACTCTGAAGCTCCACTCTGAAGCTCCACTCTGAAGCTCCACTCTAAAGCTCCACTCTAAAGCTCCACTCTGAAGCTCCACTCTGAAGCTCCACTCTGAAGCTCCACTCTGAAGCTCCACTCTGAAGCTCCACTCTGAAGCTCCACTCTGAAGCTCCACTCTGCACTCTGAAGCTCCACTCTGCACTCTGAAGCTCCACTCTGCACTCTGAAGCTCCACTCTGCACTCTGAAGCTCCACTCTGCACTCTGAAGCTCCACTCTGCACTCTGAAGCTCCACTCTGCACTCTGAAGCTCCACTCTCCACTCTGAAGCTCCACTCTGAAGCTCCACTCTGAAGCTCCACTCTGAAGCTCCACTCTGAAGCTCCACTCTGAAGCTCCACTCTGAAGCTCCACTCTGAAGCTCCACTCTGAAGCTCCACTCTGCACTCTGAAGCTCCACTCTGCACTCTGAAGCTCCACTCTGCACTCTGAAGCTCCACTCTGCACTCTGAAGCTCCACTCTGCACTCTGAAGCTCCACTCTGCACTCTGAAGCTCCACTCTGCACTCTGAAGCTCCACTCTGCACTCTGAAGCTCCACTCTGCACTCTGAAGCTCCACTCTCCACTCTGAAGCTCCACTCTGAAGCTCCACTCTGAAGCTCCACTCTGAAGCTCCACTCTGAAGCTCCACTCTGAAGCTCCACTCTGAAGCTCCACTCTGAAGCTCCACTCTGAAGCTCCACTCTGAAGCTCCACTCTGAAGCTCCACTCTGAAGCTCCACTCTAAAGCTCCACTCTGAAGCTCCACTCTGAAGCTCCACTCTGAAGCTCCACTCTGAAGCTCCACTCTGAAGCTCCACTCTGAAGCTCCACTCTGAAGCTCCACTCTGCACTCTGAAGCTCCACTCTGCACTCTGAAGCTCCACTCTGCACTCTGAAGCTCCACTCTGCACTCTGAAGCTCCACTCTGCACTCTGAAGCTCCACTCTGCACTCTGAAGCTCCACTCTCCACTCTGAAGCTCCACTCTGAAGCTCCACTCTGAAGCTCCACTCTGAAGCTCCACTCTGAAGCTCCACTCTGAAGCTCCACTCTGAAGCTCCACTCTGAAGCTCCACTCTGCACTCTGAAGCTCCACTCTGCACTCTGAAGCTCCACTCTGCACTCTGAAGCTCCACTCTGCACTCTGAAGCTCCACTCTGCACTCTGAAGCTCCACTCTGCACTCTGAAGCTCCACTCTGCACTCTGAAGCTCCACTCTGCACTCTGAAGCTCCACTCTGAAGCTCCACTCTGAAGCTCCACTCTGAAGCTCCACTCTGAAGCTCCACTCTGAAGCTCCACTCTGAAGCTCCACTCTGAAGCTCCACTCTGAAGCTCCACTCTGAAGCTCCACTCTGAAGCTCCACTCTTCTGAAGCTCCACTCTGCACTCTGAAGCTCCACTCTGCACTCTGAAGCTCCACTCTGAAGCTCCACTCTGAAGCTCCACTCTGAAGCTCCACTCTGAAGCTCCACTCTGAAGCTCCACTCTGAAGCTCCACTCTGAAGCTCCACTCTGAAGCTCCACTCTGCACTCTGAATCTGCACTCTGAAGCTCCACTCTGCACTCTGAAGCTCCACTCTGCACTCTGAAGCTCCACTCTGAAGCTCCACTCTGAAGCTCCACTCTGAAGCTCCACTCTGAAGCTCCACTCTGAAGATCCACTCTCCACTCTGAAGCTCCACTCTGAAGCTCCACTCTGAAGCTCCACTCTGAAGCTCCACTCTGAAGCTCCACTCTGAAGCTCCACTCTGAAGCTCCACTCTGAAGCTCCACTCTGAAGCTCCACTCTGAAGCTCCACTCTGAAGCTCCACTCTGAAGCTCCACTCTGAAGCTCCACTCTGAAGCTCCACTCTGCACTCTGAAGCTCCACTGAAGCTACACACCGCGCAGGGCAGCTCTGGATGCTGATGCGAGAGGCCAGCTGGGAGGCGCGCTGCTCGTCTTCCTGCTCGTGCTGACTCGGAGAGAAAACTTGTTTTCATTGGGAGAGCGGCCTTCAAAGACCCGGTCACTGCGCCTCTCCGAGTGTTTAGCTTGGGATAAAATGGGCGCAGTGTTGTGGTGATGACAGTAGAGCAAGGGAGGTGCCGGCAATGCCGGACCAGACTCGGGGGCGTTCCCGGCGTCGCGTGACGTCGGCAAAAGGCAAAGAATGTCGGGAACGCCCCCGTGTCTGGTCCGGCATTGACGGACAGGCCCCTCGTCCAATGGCAAGGCTCCGTTTACGGAGCCAGCCAATCAATGACGAGGGCCGACCCAAAGCACCCTACAGTTCTCAACAGGATTTCGCCTGCGCGAAAAAGCTGCGCAGAGCGCAGCTTTCGCTAGGCAAAACCTAATGAAGCTCCACTCTGCACTCTGAAGCTCCACTCTGCACTCTGAAGCTCCACTCTGAAGCTCCACTCTGCACTCTGAAGCTCCACTCTGAATCTGCACTCTGAAGCTCCACTCTGAATCTGCACTCTGAAGCTCCACTCTGCACTCTGAAGCTCCACTCTGAATCTGCACTCTGAAGCTCCACTCTGCACTCTGAAGCTCCACTCTGCACTCTGAAGCTCCACTCTGAAGCTCCACTCTGCACTCTGAAGCTCCACTCTGCACTCTGAAGCTCCACTCTGAAGCTCCACTCTGCACTCTGAAGCTCCACTCTGAATCTGCACTCTGAAGCTCCACTCTGAATCTGCACTCTGAAGCTCCACTCTGCACTCTGAAGCTCCACTCTGAATCTGCACTCTGAAGCTCCACTCTGCACTCTGAATCTGCACTCTGAAGCTCCACTCTGAAGCTCCACTCTGAATCTGCACTCTGAAGCTCCACTCTGAAGCTCCACTCTGAAGCTCCACTCTGAAGCTCCACTCTGAATCTGCACTCTGAAGCTCCATTCTGAATCTGCACTCTGAAGCTCCACTCTGAAGCTCCACTCTGAAGCTCCACTCTGAAGCTCCACTCTGAAGCTCCACTCTGAAGCTCCACTCTGAAGCTCCACTCTGAAGCTCCACTCTGAAGCTCCACTCTGAAGCTCCACTCTGAAGCTCCACTCTGAAGCTCCACTCTGAAGCTCCACTCTGAAGCTCCACTCTGAAGCTCCACTCTGAAGCTCCACTCTGAAGCTCCACTCTGCACTCTGAAGCTCCACTCTGCACTCTGAAGCTCCACTCTGCACTCTGAAGCTCCACTCTGCACTCTGAAGCTCCACTCTGAATCTGCACTCTGAAGCTCCACTCTGCACTCTGAAGCTCCACTCTGCACTCTGAAGCTCCACTCTGCACTCTGAAGCTCCACTCTGCACTCTGAAGCTCCACTCTGCACTCTGAAGCTCCACTCTGAAGCTCCACTCTGAAGCTCCACTCTGAAGCTCCACTCTGAAGCTCCACTCTGAAGCTCCACTCTGAAGCTCCACTCTGAAGCTCCACTCTGAAGCTCCACTCTGAATCTGCACTCTGAAGCTCCATTCTGAAGCTCCATTCTGAATCTGCACTCTGAAGCTCCACTCTGAATCTGCACTCTGAAGCTCCACTCTGAAGCTCCACTCTGAAGCTCCACTCTGAAGCTCCACTCTGAAGCTCCACTCTGAAGCTCCACTCTGAAGCTCCACTCTGAAGCTCCACTCTGAAGCTCCACTCTGCACTCTGAAGCTCCACTCTGCACTCTGAAGCTCCACTCTGCACTCTGAAGCTCCACTCTGCACTCTGAAGCTCCACTCTGCACTCTGAAGCTCCACTCTGCACTCTGAAGCTCCACTCTGAATCTGCACTCTGAAGCTCCACTCTGCACTCTGAATCTGCACTCTGAAGCTCCACTCTGCACTCTGAATCTGCACTCTGAAGCTCCACTCTGCACTCTGAAGCTCCACTCTGCACTCTGAAGCTCCACTCTGCACTCTGAAGCTCCACTCTGCACTCTGAAGCTCCACTCTGAAGCTCCACTCTGAAGCTCCACTCTGAAGCTCCACTCTGAAGCTCCACTCTGAAGCTCCACTCTGAAGCTCCACTCTGAATCTGCACTCTGAAGCTCCATTCTGAAGCTCCATTCTGAATCTGCACTCTGAAGCTCCATTCTGAATCTGCACTCTGAAGCTCCACTCTGAAGCTCCACTCTGAAGCTCCACTCTGAAGCTCCACTCTGAAGCTCCACTCTGAAGCTCCACTCTGAAGCTCCACTCTGAAGCTCCACTCTGAAGCTCCACTCTGAAGCTCCACTCTGAAGCTCCACTCTGAAGCTCCACTCTGCACTCTGAAGCTCCACTCTGAAGCTCCACTCTGAAGCTCCACTCTGAAGCTCCACTCTGAAGCTCCACTCTGAAGCTCCACTCTGAAGCTCCACTCTAAAGCTCCACTCTAAAGCTCCACTCTAAAGCTCCACTCTAAAGCTCCACTCTAAAGCTCCACTCTAAAGCTCCACTCTAAAGCTCCACTCTAAAGCTCCACTCTAAAGCTCCACTCTAAAGCTCCACTCTAAAGCTCCACTCTAAAGCTCCACTCTAAAGCTCCACTCTAAAGCTCCACTCTAAAGCTCCACTCTAAAGCTCCACTCTAAAGCTCCACTCTAAAGCTCCACTCTAAAGCTCCACTCTAAAGCTCCACTCTAAAGCTCCACTCTAAAGCTCCACTCTAAAGCTCCACTCTAAAGCTCCACTCTAAAGCTCCACTCTAAAGCTCCACTCTGAAGCTCCACTCTGAAGCTCCACTCTGAAGCTCCACTCTGAAGCTCCACTCTGAAGCTCCACTCTGAAGCTCCACTCTGAAGCTCCACTCTGAAGCTCCACTCTGAAGCTCCACTCTGAAGCTCCACTCTGAAGCTCCACTCTGAAGCTCCACTCTGAAGCTCCACTCTGAAGCTCCACTCTGAAGCTCCACTCTGAAGCTCCACTCTGAAGCTCCACTCTGAAGCTCCACTCTGAAGCTCCACTCTGAAGCTCCACTCTGAAGCTCCACTCTGCACTCTGAAGCTCCACTCTGCACTCTGAAGCTCCACTCTGCACTCTGAAGCTCCACTCTGCACTCTGAAGCTCCACTCTGCACTCTGAAGCTCCACTCTGCACTCTGAAGCTCCACTCTGCACTCTGAAGCTCCACTCTGAAGCTCCACTCTGAAGCTCCACTCTGAAGCTCCACTCTGAAGCTCCACTCTGAAGCTCCACTCTGAAGCTCCACTCTGAAGCTCCACTCTGAAGCTCCACTCTGAAGCTCCACTCTGAAGCTCCACTCTGAAGCTCCACTCTGAAGCTCCACTCTGAAGAAGCTCCACTCTGAAGCTCCACTCTGCACTCTGAAGCTCCACTCTGAAGCTCCACTCTGCACTCTGAAGCTCCACTCTGAAGCTCCACTCTGAAGCTCCACTCTGAAGCTCCACTCTGAAGCTCCACTCTGAAGCTCCACTCTGAAGCTCCACTCTGAAGCTCCACTCTGAAGCTCCACTCTGAAGCTCCACTCTGAAGCTCCACTCTGAAGCTCCACTCTGCACTCTGAATCTGCACTCTGAAGCTCCACTCTGCACTCTGAAGCTCCACTCTGCACTCTGAAGCTCCACTCTGAAGCTCCACTCTGAAGCTCCACTCTGAAGCTCCACTCTGAAGCTCCACTCTGAAGCTCCACTCTGAAGCTCCACTCTGAAGCTCCACTCTGCACTCTGAAGCTCCACTCTGAAGCTCCACTCTGAAGCTCCACTCTGAAGCTCCACTCTGAAGCTCCACTCTGAAGCTCCACTCTGAAGCTCCACTCTGAAGCTCCACTCTGAAGCTCCACTCTGAAGCTCCACTCTGAAGCTCCACTCTGCACTCTGAAGCTCCACTCTGAAGCTCCACTCTGCACTCTGAAGCTCCACTCTGAAGCTCCACTCTGCACTCTGAAGCTCCACTCTGAAGCTCCACTCTGCACTCTGAAGCTCCACTCTGAAGCTCCACTCTGAAGCTCCACTCTGAAGCTCCACTCTGAAGCTCCACTCTGAAGCTCCACTCTGAAGCTCCACTCTGAAGCTCCACTCTGAAGCTCCACTCTGCACTCTGAATCTGCACTCTGAAGCTCCACTCTGCACTCTGAAGCTCCACTCTGCACTCTGAAGCTCCACTCTGAAGCTCCACTCTGAAGCTCCACTCTGAAGCTCCACTCTGAAGCTCCACTCTGAAGCTCCACTCTGAAGCTCCACTCTGAAGCTCCACTCTGAAGATCCACTCTCCACTCTGAAGCTCCACTCTGAAGCTCCACTCTGAAGCTCCACTCTGAAGCTCCACTCTGAAGCTCCACTCTGAAGCTCCACTCTGAAGCTCCACTCTGCACTCTGAAGCTCCACTCTGAAGCTCCACTCTGAAGCTCCACTCTGAAGCTCCACTCTGAAGCTCCACTCTGAAGCTCCACTCTGCACTCTGAAGCTCCACTGAAGCTACACACCGCGCAGGGCAGCTCTGGATGCTGATGCGAGAGGCCAGCTGGGAGGCGCGCTGCTCGTCTTCCTGCTCGTGCTGACTCGGAGAGAAAACTTGTTTTCATTGGGAGAGCGGCCTTCAAAGACCCGGTCACTGCGCCTCTCCGAGTGTTTAGCTTGGGATAAAATGGGCGCAGTGTTGTGGTGATGACAGTAGAGCAAGGGAGGTGCCGGCAATGCCGGACCAGACTCGGGGGCGTTCCCGGCGTCGCGTGACGTCGGCAAAAGGCAAAGAATGTCGGGAACGCCCCCGTGTCTGGTCCGGCATTGACGGACAGGCCCCTCGTCCAATGGCAAGGCTCCGTTTACGGAGCCAGCCAATCAATGACGAGGGCCGACCCAAAGCACCCTACAGTTCTCAACAGGATTTCGCCTGCGCGAAAAAGCTGCGCAGAGCGCAGCTTTCGCTAGGCAAAACCTAATGAAGCTCCACTCTGCACTCTGAAGCTCCACTCTGCACTCTGAAGCTCCACTCTGAATCTGCACTCTGAAGCTCCACTCTGAATCTGCACTCTGAAGCTCCACTCTGCACTCTGAAGCTCCACTCTGAATCTGCACTCTGAAGCTCCACTCTGCACTCTGAAGCTCCACTCTGCACTCTGAAGCTCCACTCTGAAGCTCCACTCTGCACTCTGAAGCTCCACTCTGCACTCTGAAGCTCCACTCTGAAGCTCCACTCTGCACTCTGAAGCTCCACTCTGAATCTGCACTCTGAAGCTCCACTCTGAATCTGCACTCTGAAGCTCCACTCTGCACTCTGAAGCTCCACTCTGAATCTGCACTCTGAAGCTCCACTCTGCACTCTGAATCTGCACTCTGAAGCTCCACTCTGCACTCTGATGCTCCACTCTGAATCTGCACTCTGAAGCTCCACTCTGAATCTGCACTCTGAAGCTCCACTCTGAAGCTCCACTCTGAATCTGCACTCTGAAGCTCCATTCTGAATCTGCACTCTGAAGCTCCACTCTGAATCTGCACTCTGAAGCTCCACTCTGAAGCTCCATTCTGAATCTGCACTCTGAAGCTCCACTCTGAAGCTCCACTCTGAATCTGCACTCTGAAGCTCCACTCTGAAGCTCCACTCTGAATCTGCACTCTGAAGCTCCACTCTGAAGCTCCACTCTGAAGCTCCACTCTGAAGCTCCACTCTGAAGCTCCACTCTGAAGCTCCACTCTGAAGCTCCACTCTGCACTCTGAAGCTCCACTCTGCACTCTGAAGCTCCACTCTGCACTCTGAAGCTCCACTCTGAATCTGCACTCTGAATCTGCACTCTGAAGCTCCACTCTGCACTCTGAATCTGCACTCTGAAGCTCCACTCTGCACTCTGAAGCTCCACTCTGCACTCTGAATCTGCACTCTGAAGCTCCACTCTGCACTCTGAAGCTCCACTCTGCACTCTGAAGCTCCACTCTGCACTCTGAAGCTCCACTCTGCACTCTGAAGCTCCACTCTGCACTCTGAAGCTCCACTCTGCACTCTGAAGCTCCACTCTGCACTCTGAAGCTCCACTCTGCACTCTGAAGCTCCACTCTGCACTCTGAAGCTCCACTCTGAAGCTCCACTCTGAAGCTCCACTCTGAAGCTCCACTCTGAAGCTCCACTCTGAAGCTCCACTCTGAAGCTCCACTCTGAAGCTCCACTCTGAAGCTCCACTCTGAAGCTCCACTCTGCACTCTGAAGCTCCACTCTGAATCTGCACTCTGAAGCTCCACTCTGAATCTGCACTCTGAAGCTCCACTCTGCACTCTGAAGCTCCACTCTGCACTCTGAAGCTCCACTCTGCACTCTGAAGCTCCACTCTGCACTCTGAAGCTCCACTCTGCACTCTGAAGCTCCACTCTGCACTCTGAAGCTCCACTCTGCACTCTGAAGCTCCACTCTGCACTCTGAAGCTCCACTCTGCACTCTGAAGCTCCACTCTGCACTCTGAAGCTCCACTCTGCACTCTGAAGCTCCACTCTGCACTCTGAAGCTCCACTCTGCACTCTGAAGCTCCACTCTGAAGCTCCACTCTGAAGCTCCACTCTGAAGCTCCACTCTGAAGCTCCACTCTGAAGCTCCACTCTGAAGCTCCACTCTGAAGCTCCACTCTGAAGCTCCACTCTGAAGCTCCACTCTGAAGCTCCACTCTGCACTCTGAAGCTCCACTCTGAAGCTCCACTCTGCACTCTGAAGCTCCACTCTGAAGCTCCACTCTGAAGCTCCACTCTGAAGCTCCACTCTGAAGCTCCACTCTGAAGCTCCACTCTGAAGCTCCACTCTGAAGCTCCACTCTGCACTCTGAATCTGCACTCTGAAGCTCCACTCTGCACTCTGAAGCTCCACTCTGCACTCTGAAGCTCCACTCTGCACTCTGAAGCTCCACTCTGCACTCTGAAGCTCCACTCTGCACTCTGAAGCTCCACTCTGCACTCTGAAGCTCCACTCTGCACTCTGAAGCTCCACTCTGAAGCTCCACTCTGAAGCTCCACTCTGAAGCTCCACTCTGAAGCTCCACTCTGAAGCTCCACTCTGAAGCTCCACTCTGAAGCTCCACTCTGAAGCTCCACTCTGAAGCTCCACTCTGAAGCTGCACTCTGAAGCTCCACTCTGAAGCTCCACTCTGAAGCTCCACTCTGAAGCTCCACTCTGAAGCTCCACTCTGAAGCTCCACTCTGAAGCTCCACTCTGCACTCTGAAGCTCCACTCTGAAGCTCCACTCTGCACTCTGAAGCTCCACTCTGAAGCTCCACTCTGCACTCTGAAGCTCCACTCTGAAGCTCCACTCTGCACTCTGAAGCTCCACTCTGAAGCTCCACTCTGAAGCTCCACTCTGAAGCTCCACTCTGAAGCTCCACTCTGAAGCTCCACTCTGAAGCTCCACTCTGAAGCTCCACTCTGAAGCTCCACTCTGCACTCTGAATCTGCACTCTGAAGCTCCACTCTGCACTCTGAAGCTCCACTCTGCACTCTGAAGCTCCACTCTGAAGCTCCACTCTGAAGCTCCACTCTGAAGCTCCACTCTGAAGCTCCACTCTGAAGATCCACTCTGAAGATCCACTCTCCACTCTGAAGCTCCACTCTGAAGCTCCACTCTGAAGCTCCACTCTGAAGCTCCACTCTGAAGCTCCACTCTGAAGCTCCACTCTGCACTCTGAAGCTCCACTCTGAAGCTCCACTCTGAAGCTCCACTCTGAAGCTCCACTCTGAAGCTCCACTCTGAAGCTCCACTCTGAAGCTCCACTCTGAAGCTCCACTCTGAAGCTCCACTCTGAAGCTCCACTCTGCACTCTGAAGCTCCACTGAAGCTACACACCGCGCAGGGCAGCTCTGGATGCTGATGCGAGAGGCCAGCTGGGAGGCGCGCTGCTCGTCTTCCTGCTCGTGCTGACTCGGAGAGAAAACTTGTTTTCATTGGGAGAGCGGCCTTCAAAGACCCGGTCACTGCGCCTCTCCGAGTGTTTAGCTTGGGATAAAATGGGCGCAGTGTTGTGGTGATGACAGTAGAGCAAGGGAGGTGCCGGCAATGCCGGACCAGACTCGGGGGCGTTCCCGGCGTCGCGTGACGTCGGCAAAAGGCAAAGAATGTCGGGAACGCCCCCGTGTCTGGTCCGGCATTGACGGACAGGCCCCTCGTCCAATGGCAAGGCTCCGTTTACGGAGCCAGCCAATCAATGACGAGGGCCGACCCAAAGCACCCTACAGTTCTCAACAGGATTTCGCCTGCGCGAAAAAGCTGCGCAGAGCGCAGCTTTCGCTAGGCAAAACCTAAAAAGCAGACATTTGAGGAGAGCAGATCTAGAGTGTCGCTGGTGTTGAGAGTGCTCTATACAGGAGCTGCTTTCCACCTGAACTTGAGAACTACCTTGAGTTCTCTGCTTCTTTTTGCATATATATATATATATATATATATATATATATATATATATATATATATATATATATGTACATATATGAATTCCATATATAATTTTTATATTATTTCCGGGGTCCCCGCACATGGGCGGGAATATTCAGTGCTTATGGCTATTGATGAGGATCCCTAGGAAGAGAAGAATGAGATGCTAGAGAAAAAGAAACACACTCAAACTTGGAAAAAGAAACAGACATATAACATTAATAAAGAAATGGTCAATATGGTAGTAAAATCAATCCTCACTCGAACTCACCTGGCACACTGGAGATACAGAGCACATGGGCATTGGGAATCACAAACTGGTCCATTACGTGGTTGGATCGACTAGCATCAATCACCATCACCTCGCTGACTGAGTGTGTTCCAGAGCATATCCACATCAAGCTAGGAGAGCATTGGTTCTGCAATCAGAAAGATGTGATTTTGCAGAAGCGGATCAAAACTCCTAGGGTTGCAGACAAAAATAAACATCTATAGGCGTCCTTGCGTGATGATTACGCGTGTTCAGGCTGGGTGTCCCGGACTATTAGCAGCCAGGCATGTACAAGAGTCACTAACAGACTAGCTGTTATGGTATATGGTCACTCAATCATTGCATGCATTAAGTTTGAAAAAAACTAAAATGAACGTATACTTACAGCTTCCTTACTCTCCCTCTTTGGACCAGTATTGCCCACTCCTGTAGCACACCATAGCTGCAATACAATAAACCACAAACCACAGTCACAGAGGAAACAAAGGAAATACTGCTAACAATACACATTCTACAGGGACAACAAAAAAACAGTACCACCATTGGAAAAACCACACCAAAATCTTCCTTCAAACAGGCATATTCACAAATGCAACTAACCTCTCCCAGCCATCAGTGGTAGCCAATGATCCTTGAAACAGGTTAGGTACAGAACATCTCTATACAGCTAGCAGAATCTGAAGGGGTTTTCAGGATAGAAGATGTTCCTTTCACACCACTAAGAATACTTTGATATAGTGGTGTTCAAATGGACCAAAAGCAACAGCATTGTTAACCATCTCCTTAAATACTATAATAGTCAACGCTTCAACCGTGATGATTATTTGTCCTCACCAGTAAATCTTGAATATGTCTTTCAGAAAAATGTGCCACTCATAAAATCTCTACAGGCTTCTTGTGACAAAACAACTTTGCATGGCTTGAAAAAATGTGTATGCCCTGTATCATTGTTCTGGACTACGCATTTCCTTTTGTTTGCTCAACAATCAAAAAAAAAGTGGTCCAAGTGATTTCGGTTTGTCAACATTAGAGTTACGCCTGATAGCAGGGGATGTTCTAAAGTATATCCCCCATCATAAGGGAATTATCTACTGCCTCCTAAACCTAGGATATGAAGGGACTAGTGGTGATGGAGTTGGTAGCAGAGTGATTCTAGTCTAAAGGTGCAGGCCCGTTTCCCCCCCCATCCCCTCCCCACCTCCCCTTGCAGGAAGACAGCATACTGACTCTCTCGGAGAAAAGTCCTCCTACCTGGGATTGCTTGCCCTCACACACCCTGGGCACAGATGAAGGATATATTTAAAGAGTGAGTGTGTGTGTGTATATTTGTGCTGATTTTGGTTCTGCACAGGCTTCTGGCTGAACGAACGTGCAGTGGCGCCCCTTCCGTGGCCACGAAAGGTAGACGTGGCCGGGCGTGTGGTGGAGAGACCCAAGGACTTGGCCGTAGCCAGAGAGTCCTTGAAACGCTCCAGTGCACTGTCTGCCTTATCGCCAAACAGGCGAGTACCATCAAAAGGCATGTCCATGAGGGAACTCTGGACATCCCCCAAAAACCCAGTGGACCGCGACCAGGCATGATGACGCAGGGCCACTGTTGTGGAGATCACTATCCCTAAAGAGTCCGCAGTGTCCAGCCCACATCGAATGGAGAACTTTGCGGCATCCTTCCCCTCCGCAACAGCTTGGGAAAGGACAGCCAAACCTCTTCTGGGCACTGGGGCAGTGTCTGCGCCACTGTGTCCCACACCGCGTGAGAGTAGCGGCCCAAAAAGCATGCAGTGTTGACTGACCGCAGCCCCAAGCTGGCAGAGTGTTAGACCTGTCAGCCTTAGGGTGGTCTCCATTACATTTTTGCCCTTTTTGCCTCCCATTTTTACCTTACATTTCGTTGGACTTAGGACTCTGGGCGCCTCACCACTGCTAAACAGTGCTGAGGTGCAGGTGCTCTTCCCTAAAACCTTGTGAGGCTGGCATATCTGCCATAAGCCACTGCTACTGCAGTAAGGCTAATCCTCCATAGGCTAACATTGGGAACCTCCCCTTATGGAATAACTTCTGACAGGGACCTAATAAGTCTATCATGTTTGGTCTTGTTGGACTCGGGGCGGGGAACCCTTTCCAATGATATATAGGGTTTGGGCATTACTACGCTAGGGATCCCACTTTTATAAAGGGGACCTTTTCCTGCCTACACTTAGATTAGGCTGCAGACTCCCCCCTCCCCTCTGCGTACTGATATCCTGCCTGGGTTGGGAGGTGGGAGTGGTGATTCACACCTTCTTCCCTGGGATGAGCTGTGACGGGCTGCCCACTGTAGCCTTAACGGCCTGTCTCTCGTCACTGTGACAGCTAGGTCAGGGAAGGCAGGGAACATACCAGAACACCCTGGACTCTTCCAGAAGCCCCTGCCCCCAGACCCCTCCAGAGACTTCCACCACTTTCTAGCCCCTAGACTAAAAAGATATATAAGGGAGGGTCCTGGCCTCACATTCTTGTTACACTGCTGGACCTGGAAGAATCCCTGCTGGAGTGAGGACTGCTGCGCAAGAGGATTGCCACTGGGAAGGAGGCTGACTGCTCCAAGGAACTGCTGCCCCACAACCTGCTGAGCTGCCCTACTGTCTGCTGATCCTGCCCTGCATGGGAGACTGCAACATCACCACCAGAGTGTCTCCACAACATCCCAAAGGAACTACTTTTCTTTGAACAGCATTTTAAAGAGTCTTCAACCTTTTAAAGATTGCCTTTTTGGGACTGCACCCTTTTTAAGCTAAAGGAAACTACCTGTCCTTGGACCACAGCGTTTTAAAGACTGCCCTTTGGAACAGCAACAACACTCTCAAGATTTGCCCTGCAACGCTGTGCCTGCCCTCAGCACTGCTTGCCCCGTGATCCTCCCAGGGCTCTGTGATTGCCTCTGCTTCTGGCGCAAGCCCACTGAAACTGGCCCTGAGGTCACCGCCACTGGGACCGGAGCGCGCTGTGTAGCGCTGAGAAGCGAAGCGCTGTGTGGCAGGAGGCTCCGTCGTTGCCCAGGACTTGGAGGCACTGTTAAGCGCTGTACTAAAGGAGCACTGTGTGGCTGTGACCCCCACCTGTGCAGCGCCTGCTGAGCCCAAGGCCCCAGGGAGAGAGGAGCCTCGCACCTACGTGTTAACCACCACCCCAGGTAACGCCTCAGTGCAACCAGGCTGCTGCGAGGGGGCAGGGTGCGGGTTGGCTGGGTACCTGGAGTGTGAGCTTTGTGCTTGGCTGGGAACCGTCCTTCACTGACCGGCCCACAGGAGCATAATTACTTGGTAATTGACACTGGGGCATTTTTTAGCATTACCAGCAGCGCCTGGGCAGCCGCACTTCCTACGCTGGGAGCATCATTTCTATGAGAGGCACACTTATTACGCTACAAGGGAACTTTGGCCTAAGAACCTTCCCACAGTGAATTTTTACCATAAGAACCTACCTCAAGTGAACTTTTTGCCATCCAAGGACACTGTGAGAAAGACATTACCAGCAGGAGCCCTTGGCACACATGAGCTTTTGGTGATTTGATCAGGCCTGGGAACTGGATTCATTCTTATTGATTATTGATCTTGCTTGGAAACTGGAATCCTTTTTATTATTGATCAGGCCTGGGAACTGGATTCATTCTCATTGATTATTGATCTTGCTTGGAAACTGGAATCCTTTTTATTATTGATCTTGCCTGGAGCTGGATTTACCTGCTTTTGGTTCTCACATAATTTTTAGATAAAGAAATTCTTATTCTTATGCAAAACTGGTGTGGTGTTCCTTTTGTGTGTTTTTACTGTGTCGTCGCCGTTGTGTGTTGCACAAATACTTTACACATTGCCTCTGAAGTAACTCCTTTGCTGCACTGCGCCAAGCTACCAAGTCGGAAGTGGTGGTCCCTTCTTGGACTAGGGTGCAAACCCCTGCCAACTAGAGACCCCGGTTCTAACATTGGTGATCGAGCGGTGGGATAGGACTTGTGCTTGTGTAACACCACGCAGCGACGCAGTGTACACCGCAACCCTACACCTGACTCAACTGAATTTTTGTCTACCCTCTCCAATTGGCATTTTTGAATTTTTTTTAAATTCTCCCTGACTGGCTGCTCTTTTTAAAAGTCCTTTTGCCTAAGTCCCATTTGGTTTTCTCTACAAACGTCTGAGCCCCTACCTAGCAAGATGGAATTCGAGCTGGCCAATCTGGAAGTTTACACAGTAGCACAACTCAAGGAATTCTGCGAGGAGAAAGGGGTGCCCTTCAAGCGAAGCGCCAAGAAGGCAGAACTTCAGAAAGCCTTGAGAGCATGGGTAACAGCCCACCCAGAAGGAGATGGGGACGGGCAAGGACCAGAGCATGACGCCACAGGAAACCTTGACCTACTGCACTTGGCGGGAAATGGCAATTTGTCACCAGGTACAAGGGTACCTTCCAGGGCAGGCAGTAGTGTGTCAGTGAAGAGCCTGTCCGTAGAGGACCTGGAGGACAGGAGGGAGGAGAGACAGCTCAAGTTGGAGCTTGCCAAGCTGGAGAAAGAGCGGGAAAGAGAAAGGTGAGCCATGGAGCAGGATCGCGAGAATAAGCGACTGGCTATGCGGGAAAAAGAACTTGCCCATGAGCTCAGCCTGAAGGAACTGGAAATCCGGGCCCTAGAAGTAGGGGCCAACAGCAACAAGAATGGTGGCAGCGTACCTATGGAAGCTTTACGTGAGTCCAGGGTCTTTATGCCTAAAGATGTGATGGCCAGTTTTAAGGTGGGGGATAATATTGATAAGTGGTTAGCCGCCTATGAGGTATCTTTAAGAGCCCATGGGGTCCCAGAGAGTTATTGGGGGGGTGGTTTGTATAAGTACCTACCTCCAGATGTTAGGGACACCCTCCTTTACCTAGAGAAGGAAGACCAGACTAACTATTCTGTCATGAAAGCTGCATTGCTTAAGAGGTTCGGTCTTACCCCTGAGCGGTATAGGCAGAGGTTTAGGAATAGCAACAAACTTCCCACACAGAACTGGGTAGACTTCCTGGACTACGCTAGTAAAGCTTTAGATGGTTGAGTGCGGGGCAGCAATGTGCATGACTATGAAGGGTTGTATGACTTGTTTTTAAGAGAGCACCTTCTAGAGAATTGTTTTCCAGAGCTGCGCCAACACCTGGTTGACCGCAAGTTGACCAATCCTAGGAAGCTTGCGGAGGAGGCGGACACCTGGGTCAGTACCAGGGTGTCCAACAAGGGTTCTGGGGGGGACTTCCAAAGGGGTGGTCAGGGTTCCCACCAGAGGAAAGAGGGGGGAGACAAAAAGAACGAGTTCTCCAAAGGCCCCCAGAATAATGCACAAGGGAAAGGGTCTGGGTCCCAGCCCCAATCTGGCCACCAGAAGCCCACTTATCCTGACAAAGGTCAGCAGCCCAGAATTGTCCAGTGCTATGAGTGTGGTGAACTTGGACACTACAAGGGGGATCCCAAGTGTCGCAAGAGAGAACCACAGCCCACTGGAGGTAAAAACCCCGGGGTGGCTAGTGTAGCGCTTGGGGAGGAGCTGTCCCTAGATGATGGGAGTGAGGGGGCAGGGCTTGTCCTAGTGTCTCTGGGAGACAGTGAGATGGTTCCCAAGGTCCATGTGCCCTCAAATACTACCAAGTATAGGCAGTGGGTCACCCTCAATGGTCGGGGGGTGGAGGCCCAGAGGGACACAGGTGCCAGCATGACTATGGTAAGGAGTCAGCTGGTGTCCCCAGAGCAAATAATTCCCGATACAGTCCATCCAGTTGTGATGGCTGACAACAGGGGGGGTCACTATCCCATAGCACAGGTTCCATTTGAGTGGGGAGGGGTTTCAGGCCTTTTAAGAGTTGCTGTGAGCCTTGCAATGCCAGTGGACTGTCTGTTAGAGAATGACCTAGAGCATACGGCCTGGAAGGAGGTAGAGCTCAAGGCGCATGTGGAGATGCTGGGGTTACCGGAGTGGATTTGTGCTACCACACGGTCTATGGCTGCCCGGAAAGGGAGTCAGCCAGGGCTGGAGCCTGGAAAAATGGCCCAGCCAGCTGCTAAGAAGGGAGGAGCCCGAGGGCGTGGGAAGCCCGCCCCAGGGCAGTCACCCCATGAGATGGATGGGGCACCTGAGGAGGTTGCACCGGAGTCCACGGAGGAGGACGTTGCTCCCTTGGGGGACCTACCTACCCCTGCAGGGTGGCAGGTGGAAGGAGGGCCCACCAGGGAGGAGTTATGCCGGGCACAGAAGGAGTGTCCTACCCTTGAGGGCATGAGGCGACAGGCCGAAGCCCAAGCAGCAGGCAATGCCTCCGCAAAGTATCATATTTACTGGGAGGATGGGCTCCTTTACAGTGAGCCCAAGGCTCCTGTGCATGGGTCATCAAGGGCCTTAGTGGTCCCCCAGTGCTACAGGGCATTTCTTTTGGAATTGGCTCATGAGATCTCATTGGCAGGACACTTGGGCCAAGACAAGACCTTTGCTAGGCTTGTCCCACATTTTTATTGGCCGCAGATAAGGATCTCCTCAGATACATTCTGCAGGACCTGTCTGACCTGCCAATTGAGAGGGTGGGCATCAACATTGTTGGGCCTATGGATCCACCGACTTCTTCTGGTCACAGGTTTATCCTGGTTCTGGTGGACCACGCCACCCGGTACCCAGAGGCTATTCCTCTGAGAACCCTCACTGCACCTGCAGTGGCACGGGCCCTGATGGGGATTTTTACCAGAGTGGGTTTTCCCAAAGAGGTGGTGTCCGACAGGGGTACCAACTTTATGTCTGCCTACATGCAAGCCATGTGGAAGGAGTGTGGGGTTACTTATAAGTTCTCCACCCCTTACCACCCACAAACCAATGGTCTCGTGGAGAGATTTAACAAGACCCTAAAAGGCATGATCAGGAGTCTGCCTGAGGAAAAAGTGGGACATCCTCTTGCCCTGTTTGCTGTTTTCCTACAGGGAGGTACCGCAGAAGGGGGTGGGTTTCAGCCCCTTCGAGCTTTTGTACGGTCACCCTGTTAGGGGGCCTCTCAGTTTAGTGAAGGATGGGTGGGAGAAGACTCCAAGGAGGCTTCCCCAGGATGTAGTGAGCTACATGCTGGCCTTCCGTAGCCAAATGGCTAAGTTGTGGAAACAAGCTTCTGACAACTTAGAGGCCAGCCAGGCAGTAATGAAGGAATGGTACGACCAGAATTCTCACCCTGTGGAGCTAAAACCTGGACAGAAGGTGTGGGTCATGGAGCCTGGAGAGCTTAGTGCCCTCCAGGATCGCTGGACAGGCCCTTATGAGATATTGGAGAAGAAGGGCAAGGCCACTTACCTAGTGGACCTTAAAACCCCCAGGCAGCCCCACAGGGTGCTACACGCCAACCGCCTCAAACCCCACCATGAGAGGTCTGAGCTTACCTTACTGATGGTAACTGATGGGGCAGAGGAAGAGGAAAGTGAACCTCTCCCGGACCTCTTTGCTTCCAAAGAGAAGGATGGATCGGTGGAGGGAGTGGTCCTCTCCCCATCCTTGACTCCTGAGCAACAGAGGGACTGCCGCCAGGTCCTGGGGCAGTTCTCCTCAGTGTTCTCCCTTATCCCTGGGATTACCCACCTGTGTACACATGATGTGGACACAGGAGACAGCCCCCCTGTCAAGTCCAAGTCTTACAGGTTGTCAGATAAGGTGAAGGCCAGCATCCAGAGTGAGGTCACTAAGATGCTGGAGTTGGGGGTGATAGAGCCCTCCAACAGCCCTTGGTCCAGTCTGGTGGTTCTGGTACCAAAAGCTGCCCCACCGGGCACCACACCAGAACTTAGGTTCTGTGTGGATTATAGGGGACTGAACTCTGTGACCAAGACTGACGCTCATCCTATCCCGAGGGCGGATGAGCTCATTGACAGGCTGGGGGCTGCCCGATACCTGAGTACCTTTGACCTCACGTCAGGGTACTGGCAGATCGCCCTAACAGATGGAGCTAAAGAGAGGTCCGCCTTTTCCACCCCAGAGGGCCACTACCAGTTTAGGGTGATGCCCTTTGGACTGAAAAATGCTCCTGCCACCTTCCAGCGGCTGGTGAACCGGGTCCTCTCCGGTTTAGAGGCCTTCTCTGCTGCCTACCTGGACGACATAGCTGTCTTCAGTAGCAGCTGGGAGGACCATCTGGGTCACCTCCAGGAAGTGCTTCAGGCTCTGCAGCAGGCAGGCCGGACTATCAAAGCTAGCAAATGCCAGATAGGGCAGGGGTCGGTAGTCTACCTAGGACACTTGGTGGGCGGGGGCAAGGTGCAACCCCTACAGGCCAAGATAGAAACCATCCTGGCCTGGGAGCCTCCCAAAACACAAACTGAGGTCAGGGCATTCCTGGTCCTCACAGGTTACTACCGCAGATTTGTCAAGGGCTATGGCACCATTGTGGCCCCCTTGACTGAGCTAACCTCTAAGAAACAACCTAGAAAAGTGATCTGGACAGAGGCTTGCCAAAAAGCCTTTGACTCTCTAAAGCAGGCCATGTGCACCGCTCCTGTGCTCAGGGCCCCTGACTTCTCCAAAGAGTTCATTGTCCAAACGGACGCCTCAGAGCATGGCATAGGGGCAGTACTTTCGCAACTCAATGAGGAGGGACGGGACCAACCAGTAGCCTTCATCTCCAGGAGGCTGCTCCCCCGAGAACAGCGGTGGAGTGCGATAGAGAGAGAAGCCTTCGCGGTGGTCTGGGCTGTAAAGAAGCTGAGGCCATATCTGTTTGGCTCCCACTTACTGATCCAGACTGACCACCGGCCCCTTAGGTGGCTCATGCAAATGAGGGGCGAGAATCCCAAATTGTTGAGGTGGTCCATTTCCCTACAGGGGATGGACTTCAGGTTGGAACACAGACCCGGAGTAGACCACGCCAATGCTGACGGTCTCTCTCGGTTTTTCCGCCTTAGTGATGAGAACTCCCTGGAGGTTGGGTAGTTCTCCCCACTTTCAGCTGGGGGGGACACGTGTTAGACCTGTCAGCCTTAGGGTGGTCTCCCCTACATTTTTGCCCTTTTTGCCTCCCATTTTTACCTTCCATTTCGTTGGACTTAGGACTCTGGGCGCCTCACCACTGCTAAACAGTGCTGAGGTGCAGGTGCTCTTCCCTAAAACCTTGTGAGGCTGGCATATCTGCCACAAGCCACTGCTACTGCAGTAAGGCTAATCCTCCATAGGCTAACATTGGGAACCTCCCCTTATGGAATAACTTCTGACAGGGACCTAATAAGTCTATCATGTTTGGTCTTGTTGGACTCGGGTCGGGGAACCCTTTCCAATGATATATAGGGTTTGGGCATTACTACGCTAGGGATCCCACTTTTATAAAGGGGACCTTTTCCTGCCTACACTTAGATTAGGCTGCAGACTCCCCCCTCCCCTCTGCGTACTGATAGCCTGCCTGGGTTGGGAGGTGGGAGTGGTGATTCACACCTTCTTCCCTGGGATGAGCTGTGACGGGCTGCCCACTGTAGCCTTAACGGCCTGTCTCTCGTCACTGTGACAGCTAGGTCAGGGAAGGCAGGGAACATACCAGAACACCCTGGACTCTCCCAGAAGCCCCTGCCCCCAGACCCCTCCAGAGACTTCCACCACTTTCTAGCCCCTAGACTAAAAAGATATATAAGGGAGGGTCCTGGCCTCACATTCTTGTTACACTGCTGGACCTGGAAGAATCCCTGCTGGAGTGAGGACTGCTGCGCAAGAGGATTGCCACTGGGAAGGAGGCTGACTGCTCCAAGGAACTGCTGCCCCACAACCTGCTGAGCTGCCCTACTGTCTGCTGATCCTGCCCTGCATGGGAGACTGCAACATCACCACCAGAGTGTCTCCACAACATCCCAAAGGAACTACTTTTCTTTGAACAGCATTTTAAAGAGTCTTCAACCTTTTAAAGATTGCCTATTTGGGACTGCACCCTTTTTAAGCTAAAGGAAACTACCTGTCCTTGGACCACAGCGTTTTAAAGACTGCCCTTTGGAACAGCAACAACACTCAAGATTTGCCCTGCAACGCTGTGCCTGCCCTCAGCACTGCTTGCCCCGTGATCCTCCCAGGGCTCTGTGATTGCCTCTGCTTCTGGCGCAAGCCCACTGAAACTGGCCCTGAGGTCACCGCCACTGGGACCGGAGCGGGCTGTGTAGCGCTGAGAAGCGAAGCGCTGTGTGGCAGGAGGCTACGTCGTTGCCCAGGACTTGGAGGCACTGTTAAGCGCTGTGCTAAAGGAGCGCTGTGTGGCTGTGACCCCCACCCGTGCAGCGCCTGCTGAGCCCAAGGCCCCAGGGAGAGAGGAGCCTCGCACCTGCGTCCGCAACCACCACCCCAGGTAACGCCTCAGTGCAACCAGGCTGCTGCGAGGGGGCAGGGTGCGGGTTGGCTGGGTACCTGGAGTGTGAGCTTTGTGCTTGGCTGGGAACCGTCTTTCACTGACCGGCCCACAGGAGCATAATTACTTGGTAATTGACACTGGGGCATTTTTTTGCATTACCAGCAGCGCCTGGGCAGCCGCACTTCCTATGCTGGGAGCATCATTTCTATGAGAGGCACACTTATTACGCTACAAGGGAACTTTGGCCTAAGAACCTTCCCACAGTGAAATTTGACCATAAGAACCTACCTCAAGTGAACTTTTTGCCATCCAAGGACACTGTGAGAAAGACATTACCAGCAGGAGCCCTTGGCACACATGAGCTTTTGGTGATTTGATCAGGCCTGGGAACTGGATTCATTCTTATTGATTATTGATCTTGCTTGGAAACTGGAATCCTTTTTATTATTGATCAGGCCTGGGAACTGGATTCATTCTCATTGATTATTGATCTTGCTTGGAAACTGGAATCCTTTTTATTATTGATCTTGCCTGGAGCTGGATTTACCTGCTTTTGGTTCTCACATAATTTTTAGATAAAGAAATTCTTATTCTTATGCAAAACTGGTGTGGTGTTCCTTTTGTGAGTGTTTTTACTGTGTCGTCGCCGTTGTGTGTTGCACAAATACTTTACACATTGCCTCTGAAGTAACTCCTTTGCTGCTCTGCGCCAAGCTACCAAGTCGGAAGCGGTGGTCCCTTCTTGGACTAGGGTGCAAACCCCTGCCAACTAGAGACCCCGGTTCTAACACAGAGGAAAATAACCTTTTGCCAAATTGCTCCAGCTTTTTCGAATCCTTTTCCGACGGGCAGTAGGGATCGCTCTTCGGGAAGTGGAGGCCTGAATGACCAGGCTCTTCAGAGTCGCATGATTAGTTTAAAAAGCAGGGTCGCCCGGTGACTGGTGATGACGTCGGGCCACGTTCATAACCACAGGAACCCCTGTGGCTGGTCGAGACCAGGTGCCCATTAAAACGTCCGTCTAGGCCTCATTGAAAGGAAGCAGAGGTTCCATGGAACTTGCCACCGGCGCAAGCACTTCAGTAAGGAGGTTTGTCTTATGAGTGACAGTAGGCAGATTGAGGTCAAGGGCCTCAGCTGCTCTACGGAGCACCACAGAATAAGTGGCGCCCTCCTCCATGACAGCGGGGGGAGACATAAAACCCGGCTCAGAGGAGAGGTCAAGGCCACCTGCATCCTCCGATTCCTCTGCCCACTCGTATTCGGACTCGCTCTGCCATGCAAGAGTGTCCTCCGACCCCTACCAGTCATCCACCTCCTCCACGGCCCGAGGGACAGGCGGCAGCAGTAGGAGAGGCACAGGAGTTAACAATTGCTCCAACGGCGTCAGGAACAGCGACCGGCCAGCACTAATCCGGCTTCATGTCCCAATTCAGGTCCCAAGCCGGGGCAAAATTGCCTGGAAACTCGGGCAAGGGCGGAGGTGGAACGAACTGAGCCCATGCCGGTGACTGGAAAGAGCCACAGGGTGCGCCGGGGCCGGAGTCACGGGCGGAGGACCCTGTGGCGCTGGAGCTGCCGGCGGAGGACCTTGCGGCGCTGGGGGCCGGAGCCACAAACGGCGAGCAAGGGCCCTCTATAGGGACCGCGAAGCCCGAAGGCGCACCGGTGGGAACCCTAGGCCTGAAAAGGCGGTCCATAGTGGCAAGAAACTCTTGCACCTGGGCCGGAGTCGCCCACGGACCCGGATAAGGTGGGTAGGCAGCAGGACTCCCAGGCTCCAACGTAGCCGCATGGGAAGGACCACTGGCCCCCTCGTCAGCATCCGAAGACTGACAGGGGGGGACGTCGGAGAGCGAACACGCTTCTTCGACGTTTACTTGTGACGTCTCTTACCCGATGCAGAGGGCGAAGACTTCGACTCCGAGGAGCGATGATGATGGCTCCGCGGACGGTCCCTTGAGCGACCCCTGGACCTCGAGTGGCGCGGAGACGACTGCCTAGCCTCCAGCAGCTTTCGGGACTGCTCCCGCAAAGCGTTCGGAGCCATCGCCAGACAGTCGGAACATGACCGGGAGTCATGGTCGTGCTCCCGCCATGGGGGTCGGCCACCTACATCGTACGGCGACAGGCCCTACAGAATTTAAAACCAGGCATCCCTACTTGGCACCAGGAGTCACAGACTCAAAATGAGGAGAGACAAAAGTCTCAAAAAGTTAGTCAAAAAGTGACTAGGGTACGTGCTCTAACCGGATCTGCACTTGCTGGTGCGGAAAAAGAAAGAACTGGCATCAGCGCGCATGGGTGGCGCCCAAGTAGTCTCCGTGACGTCATCTCGTCGCTTACGACACCAGCGACGAACGCGGAGCAGAACTGCGCCACCTACTGACGCGCACGGGTACTGCTGACGAAAAACTTTCAGGATCCAGTCTGACGCCTGGGGATATTCTAAGGTTAGGAATCTATCACTAACGTGTCTCTTTCAGATCAGCATCACAAAGCAGGGTCCTGGACAGGAAAGGCCTGGAAAGGAAAGTAATATTGCCCCTATTTGGACTGGGCAGTCCAAATAGGGCAATATTCTGTTACTGTCCATACAAGTTGCCAAATTCAGAGGAGGAGAGCTCTCTACAGAATTAATCACTGTGGCTACCCACACAGAACGTTAAAAACTCACAGTGGCATTGGCATGCTCATTTATTGTTGCTAAAAATATCATGCTTCTTAAATTCTTTAACAAAATACTTTGAAGCCATTCATTTCTTCTGCCTCCATTTCACACTTTGACAGTAATCTGGCTTTAGGACATCATCACATCTGCTTTCACAGCACAGGGAACAAACTGATGCTGGTATAAATGGTTCTTCCCACTTTTACTTTCATGAGACTGAGGCCTTGACCACAATGAAACTACAAGTTGTTATGTAGAACTGCAAATCATTAATCTACACCCCTGCCAATCTGTAACCTTGGCTGTCTGTTTGCTTCAATATACCACAACAGCCAACTATAGATTTCAGGTGTACAACAAGAGCAGGACATTTGATTTGATTTGAAAGAACAAATAACGTCATAACTCAGTCAGTGAATGAGGTCAGCAGCTTGCTTCTAGCTAGAAATACAGGGTATGAAAGGCTCTGCAACACTCAAATGTACAATTTGACCTTTAGTTCTACGTCTGCTTAAAATATATCTGAGGCCATCTCCCCTTAAAGCAGAATCACAGTCCGTCTCAAATAGGAAGTGGAAGGGCTAGAAAAATAATAACTTATAATTAGTTATGGTATTCATGACTCATTAAAGGTGCAAATCAATAGAAAATGCATTTGGACCATGAGTGCACATGCTATGTTGTATACAAAACAGTGCACTATTCAGAGAAGAGCATCTTTAAGCTTTTCTGTGATTATGATAGAATTTCAACATAATAAATTCAGTTCAGCAGTCTATTTTTGGAGTGACGTGTTTAAGCTGTGTCCTCAAAGAAATTTTTTAGATTTCGATTTATATTTAAAATTGTGAGAATGGTGGCCACTACAGTAATTCAAACTAGTAATAATAATTTAAGGTGGCTCCAATCCTTTGGAGAGTCTCTTAAGGCATCTCATTAGTTTGATAGTTAGACACAAACCTTCAACTGCTCACCCTCTCAAAAAGGAAACCTCAGTGGGTTGTCATACCTTTGTGCTAGGATCCTTCTGGTCCAGGAGACGGAGCTGTACCAACATTGGAGCACCTCGAACCTCTCCCTCTGAATCTCGTCCATCCCTCTAGAAGCAGTAAAAAAGTAAAGTAAAATGAAATGTACACACTTTATTGTGCTGGAAATGCAGAGGAGGGGAAGGGATCAGAAAACAGAGAGTCCCCTTAGTAATAACTGTACTTCTTTAGTTTATAGTTCATTTATAAGGAAGCAACTTCATATTCTGCTTACTATCCGTGCATTTTTAATTACGCAGCAATGTTTTCACCACTAATTTAAAAGAACAAGCTATTTATCTTCAGTAACGGTCTTTCTGGTAGAGACTATCAAACCGCAGATTCCTCACCATTTGAATATTCCCCAGGTGCCAGATTGGATCCGGAAACTTTTCCATACTACCTCTTATGGCTGAACGTTAGCGCAGTGTGGCTCCGTACCAAAGCCATTACGCTCTGGAAATGACATGCAGGGCCTACATAGGTGCCACTCTTGCACACTGACGTCAATTGCTTTTGAGACTGCCTGCGCCTCCAAGATATCAAACCCAAAAAAGCAAACTGATAGACTAGTGCAGATTCCTAGACTTATTAATGGGCACAATCCAAACACAGAATGGGAAGGAAGGGAAGTTTGGTGAGTAATCTGTGGCTAGATAGTCTCTCTACCAGAAAGAGCATTGCAGAAGTTAAGTAACTTGTTCTTCTGATAGCGACATCTAACCACAGATTCCTCACATTTTGAATAGATACCAAAGTAGTACCGAAGGGAGGTGGGCTGTGGATGGACTCAAACCAGAAAGTCATGCAGGACTGAGCGGGCAAAGTGCCAGTCTTGGTGGACCTGGCTATCCAAACAATAGTGCCTCGTGAAAGTGTGGAGGGATGCCCACATAGCAGCCTCACCGTCTAGGACAGGAACTGTATCTTCAAACACAGTGGTAGAAGCTTTGGCCCTGGGGGAATATTTACACACTGTAGGAAGCTGGCTCTGTATTTACTATACCAAAAGTGTGCACAGAGTCCAGTGGAACCCCAAAGGTAGGCAGAGGTAAAAGTAGATAGCACCTTACTCTCTATTTGTACACTGTAGGGGTACACGGATCATGCATCTGTACCCTCACCACTGGTATAGTACACCCAGCTAGAGGGTGGCTGGCCTATGCCAGGGCAGTGGTTTGTAGGCATGGCACACAGGGATGTGTGCCATGTCGACTCTTCGATTTCTTCTGCACCAAAACACACAGCCTGCTATTGGTGTGTGTGTGTGTGTGTATAAAGGTAGAGGGCCTCCAAGGGTGGCACAATAAGTGCTGCAGCCCTTAGAGGTCTGCCGTGGCCACAGGGCCCTTGGTACCAATGGTACCATTTACAAGGGACTGACCTCTAGACAGAGAGTGGCAATTGGATTTTGTTTGTAATGCAGTTTAGGGAAAGAACATAGGCCCTGGGTACCTATTTGGCTGGAACTCAGGGCACAAACAGTCAAAAGTAATAATAATAATAATAAAACATTTATAGAGCGCCTGGCTGCACAAAACTGTGTGTCCCCGCGCTGACTGCAAAGTACATCAGCAGTTTAGCAAAAAGTGGGGGCAACCATGCAAAGAGAGGGCACTTTATTTATTTATTTATTCAAAGTTTTATATAGCGCGAACAAGATCCTTACAGATATCAGAGCGCTTCACAGAGACAGGGGCAAGGGCAACAGGAATGAACAGGGTAATGGGAGCAATATAGTAGTCACTAAACATAGAAGATAACAATAATGTACAGAAACATATCAAAACCTATCAAAATACAGTCAGGTAAACAAGTAATATAAATACAGCAAAGAGTAGTATAAATTGATCATTAGAAAGAGAGTAGCGTAGTAGTGACCCCCTAGGTAGGAGGATAGTGCCAAAGGGCAGGGTGATCAGTGATACAGCGCGATGCAGAGACTCAGTTCCAGTCTCTGTAAGGTTCAGGAGATCTTGGCCAGAAGGATTCTCTTCACCTCTTTCTTGAAGAGTGCAGTGGAGGAGATAAGCCTCGTTTCCGGAGGGAGCGCATTCCAGATCCTGGGTGCCATTCCTGAGAAGGAGCGCTTGTATGTTTTTTCTTTCCGGAATCTACTAGGTTTCAGAAGTAGATTTTTTGTACTACGATTGGATCTCGACCCTCCTGATAAAGACAACTTTTGCGCGAGGTAGTTGGGTGCTTTGTGGTGCACGGCCGAGTGTGTCATTATTGCAATTTTTAGCTGTACTCTGGCTTCAAAAGGCAGCCATTTTAGAGATTTTAAGTCTGGGGAAATATGCGAATGTTTTCTTGAGCCAGTAATGAGTCTCGCGGCAGCGTTCAGGGAGGCTCTTAGGGGTGCTGTTGTGGATAGCGGGAGTCCGCTGAGGGCCACAATTCCGTAGTCTATGCGAGGGATGACTAAAGCTTGTACAGCAGTTCGGAAGTCTTTGGCAGGGAGGAAGGGTTTGAGTTTCCTCAGTGTGTTGATTTGGAAATTAGCCCCTTTTGTGGCTATGCTAACGTGCTGTTGCATGTTGAGCTTGGAGTCAACTGTGATGCCTAAGGATTTCGCTGAGTCCACGATAGTAGGTTGGACATTGAGTGCTGTTAGGTTATTGAGCCACGTTTGGGTGGTGGAAGTTTTCGCCGGGGGTGAGATGAGTAGGAACTCAGTTTTCAGCGCATTTAGTTTGAGGTGATTAACGGCCAACCAGGATTAAGTGTTGCTAAGTGTGGAATTCAGTAGTTTGATATCTTCCGGGGATTATAGCTTTAGGTAAAGTTGTGTGTCATCGGCGTACATATGGAATTGAACATTGGATGCTTGGAGCAAAGTGGCGAGTGGTTCCATGACGAGGTTGAACAGTGTGGGGGAGAGGGAGGATCCTTGTGGGACACCTAGATCTGCAGGCACTGGTTTAGATAGCACATTGTCGATCTTGAACTTCTGCGACCGGTTATGAAGGAAAGAAGAGAACCATTTGAGAACAGTTCCCGAAAGACCCATTCTAGTGCTTAGCAGCTCCAATAAGTTCTCATGTTTGACCGTGTCAAAAGCTGACGATAGGTCAAGAAGGATGAGGAGACAGGAATCATTGCGGTCAAGGATTTGGAGGGCGTCATCAATTATGTGTGTCATAGCTGTTTCCGTGCTATGTTTTGCTCGGAAGCCTGATTGGTGAGTGTTGAGAAGGTCAAATTGGTCAATGTGTTTTGTTAGTTGGTGTTGGACACATTTCTCCAGCAGTTTGGCCAGGGTGGGGATATTGGTGATAGGCCGGTAGTTGTTCAGGTCAGACGGGTCAGCTGTGGGTTTCTTGAGTATAGGTGTGACTTGCCCCACCGTGAGGGAGTCTGGGATGAGACCTTGTTGAAGGGAGCTGTTGATGATTTTGGTCCAAAGAGGGACGAGCAAGGGGGTGAAGTCTTTTACTGCATTAGCAGGTAGGGGGTCTGTGAGGTGATTAGAGGGCTTCAGAGTGCAGAGTAGTTTGTGTATAGCTTCTTCCGTGTAGCTGTCGAAGTGCAGCCATGATGCATTGTTTTTAGGTTGAATGTTGGACATTCTGGTGTGATTGGGGAATCGGCTTAAATCCATGACGAGGTCATTTCTTATGTTGTCGGTCTTTTGCTTAAAGAAAGCAGAGAAGGCTTCACAGTGTGGGGTGTCGCTTGTTGCTTTGTTTGATTGTAAGGGTTGTGCCTTTGTTTGAGTCTTTATTAGTTGGAACAGTTTTCTTGGCCTGTTTTTTGCTTGGTCCAGTAGACGGCTAAAGAAGTCCGACTTTGTGCGCTTTATTTTCCTAAAGTAGTAATTTCTCTTCTTTTTAAGCGTTTTTAGATGCAGTGATGATGGGTCAGATCTCCAGGTACGCTCTGCCATTCGCATAGTGCGCTTGTCGTCATTGAGTCTGCCATCGTACCAGGGGTTAGAAATTTTGTTGGAGACTCTTCAGTTGCAGTGGAGCGACTTCATTGACTATTAGTTTCATAGAGTCAAGGTAGTGGTCGGTCAGTGATTGGGCATCCGAGACACCTGGAGGGGGAAGGAGGAGACTGTTGAGGTGGGGAGGCAGTGTAGTGGGGTTAAGACTCTTCATGTCCCTTTTCCAGATTTTGGATTTGGTGGGTTGAACCGGGTTAGGTTTAACTTTTTCGTTAATAGAGAAGGTGATAATGTGGTGATCTGACCAGTCACAGGGTTTGATTGCCTCCAGTTTGGTGGAGTCCTCCTTGGCGATGATGAGATCGAGTATCGCGCCTTTGTCGTGTGTTGGTCTATCACATATTTGGGTGAGGTCAAGCGCATTAAGGAAAGTTTTGAGACTGTTCACCTCTGTGTCTTTCTGATCATTCCAGTGGAGGTTAAAGTCACCCAAGTAGATTTGGGTGATCTGCCGACCGGCATTGGAGGTGATCGTGTCCATGAGTTGTTGGGTGAATATGAGGTTGTCGCCCGGCGGGTGATAGATGAGATGTAAAGCGCAAACTTGTTTGCCCTCGCTGGTGATATCGAGGCAGAGGAGTTCACAGGAGGTGAGTGAGGGGGAGGCGGCTTTAGTGACGGAGAGGTTGCTCCTAAAAATGCATGCAATTCCCCCGCCCGTCTTGACAGGCCTATCCTGTCTAATGATGTGATAATTGGGGGGGACTAATATGTCCATTATCGGGGTAGAGGCTTCAGTAAGCCACGTTTCCGTCAGAATGGCTAGGTCCAGTTCCATTGCTGAGACGAGATCAGCGATGTCGGAGGAGTGTCTTTGGGCCGATCTGCAGTTGAGTAGGATGCATTTGAGTTTGGGAGTGAGAAGGGTGGTCGAACCTTCTAGAGAGAGGGGGATTTTTCTGAGGTTGCTAGGGATGGAACCTCTGTTGCTATGGGTTGGGAGCCTCAGAGGGTTTGAGTGAGTTGTGGGTATGGGGATGTGTGTGTTGGATATGTGTTTTACAGGACCTGGGCCATAGGAGTGTAGGAGAGAGCATAGGTCGCGGTCAGACAGTGAGTTGAGGACACGGCGGGGGCGGTGGGAGTTATTGCGAACGGGGATAGTCGGCCATCTCGGGGATCGTTTGAGGCGAGTGTATGTAGGGAGGGTGCGTCGTTTGTAGGGTAGTGGGATGGTGGGAGGTAGGCTGGGCCATGAGAGGAGGAGGTCTTTGATGTCGTGGACATCCTTTTTGACTTGTAGGAGATCCTCTTTGACTTGTTGGAGGGTAGATAAGGTCAGGTCAAGAGGAGTATTGGAGATGGCATTGGTGGTGAGAGCCATTGGTGAATGGTTGAGTAGTGAGCTGGAAAGCGGGCAGGGTATCGGAGGGGGGGATATGCTGGCGTTGTTGAAAGGTTCTGCGGTGATAATGAGTGGGATGTTATTCAAGGTGTGGGCATATTTGTGGATGAGGGGTGTGGGTGGAGTAGGTGGAGAGTGTGAGACATAAGTGGTGTCAACAGTGGGAGACGGTGCAGGTGAGTTAAAGAGAGAGTGAAGGCTGAAGACAGTGGGGGTGGCAGGAAGGTAGTGGGGGCTGAGAGTGGGAGGAGAGAGAGAGGGGGATGTTAAGGTAAGAAAGGCGGAATGTTCTGTGGGACTCGATGTGAGGGTGGGGGTGTCGTGAGTGAGAGTGGGGAGGGAGCTGGGGAAGGAGGTGGATCTGCCTTGGGGGGGAGGGAGAGGGGGGGAGATAAACTCCGGACGGTGGCGTGTTCAGAAGCGTTCATGGGGGGTGTAGCGTGGGGGGAGGGGGGCGTGGGGGAGTCGAGGATGTGGGTGTATCGAGGAGGTATGGGAGGGGGTGTGCTCACATGGGTATTGAGAATGGGGGGGAGCAAAGGGTAGGATTTGTCATTGCGCGTGCCGTTCTGGCGCTGATCTAGGTAGGAGGTGTTGTGGGTGGGGGTTGTTATGTCATGGGAGAGAGGGATGGGGGGGTATGAGTGGGGGTCGAGGTGGGGGTGATGTTAGAGGGGCGGCTAGTGTATGAAGGGGAGAGATTGGTGACTGCGCTTGGGGAGCGTGGGGTGGCAACAGCAGGTGGGTGATTGTTTAGGGTGCTGGGGGAAGAGGTGCGGTGCGTATAGATCCGGCGCTGAGCTATGTTAGTAGTGTTGTGGGTGGGGGCTGCGTCGTCGGGGGTGATGATAGTGCAGGTGGAGTTCTGGGTGGTGGTCCGCATCTTGGAGAGGTGTTCTTTGAACTTCGGGAACAGGTTGTCTAGTATTTCCAGGTTCTTGTCCGTGGATTGAATTAGGACAATCCCGTTATTGTAGATGGTGATGGTGGTTCTGCCATGGAAGAGTTGGGAAGGTGTGATGGAGAGGGTTATGCCATGAGCTGTTTTCCTGGTGGCTGAGACGGTAAGTAGGGTTAGAAATGCTTTTCTCCATTGGGCTATGCGTGAGGTGTGGAAGATGAAATCAGTGTTCAGGGCTCCATTGCCCGGTGAGAAGTAGGAGTCGGCAACGGGTGTTTCAGGGTGCGACCTCAGGAAGCTATGTTTAAAATGTTTAGCTGCTTTTTTGGTGAGAGCGGGAGGGTAATTGATTCTGTATGTGTGCTTACCGATGAGATCCATGTTAGGATGGCTGTAAGGATGGGTGTGGGAGAAAAGACGACAGTAATCAGTCAGCCGTTGGCTAAAGGGCACAGGAGTGACGTTAGTGAGTGGTCAAAAGTAGCAAAAAGAATAGAGGTAGCAGTCGAAGCAGTCCTAGGTCAAGCAGTGCGTAGATGCAGCTTACACAATGTACAATATTTGAGAGGTAGCAAACCAGTTAGGTGGAGCCAAATTGACACATCATAATGTACGAAATAGCAGCGGAGTAGTCCAAGTGTCGAGAGTGGCTGGGTGCAGTTGGCATGAGGTAAGCGAGATAGATGAGGTAGTACTCAGTGATACAGTGAGATGAAAGTAGTATACAATAATAACCATATAGTTGAGGTAGATAACAGTGTAAATGAGGTAATAATCAGTGAACCAAATAGTTGAGGTAGCTATCCGTGAGTGATAGGGATCACAGTGATATAGGTGCAACTTACAACATATACAATATACAAATAGGACTAAACTACTAATGAAATTACTAGATCCAATATAGGTGCAGACGAATTACAGCAATGAACATTATGGCACTGGTGGGCAGCCGATAGAATATGAGGTAGCAGTCAGTGCCCTGTCGATGGGGAAAAGTGACAAAGGGTGTAGGTTACATTCTAACACACACTCTTTCTGGAGGCTATTTTGTTGGCCAATATGATCCAGACAGAGATGGCACGCTTCTGAACACAACCTTACCCATTTCACTCAAGCGAATTTCACAAAGAGCGAATTCTCTACCCGGTGGTCTATGGTACGATCAATATAGAAGCTCAGCGCTTGTTTGGGGTCCAAACGGTGAAGCCTCTCCTCCTTATAGGGATGAGTTGGACCATGAATGCCTGGTAGGGTGGTGGTTTCACCAACGTGGAACAGTGTCACATCTTTCTGAAGAAAGGATGCACTAGTTCGAGGATCCAGCTTATTGGGGGAAGGTAGTGGTGTACAAAGGATTAACACACCGAGCCTCACTCACATGTTGTGCCAAGGTAATAGCGGTGAGGAACACAGCCTTCAATGGTAAAAAGCTGCAAGGAGAAGCAGTGGAGCAGCTCGAATGGCATGTACATCAGATATGTAAGGAAGAGACTGAGGTCCAACTGGGGCAACAACAGGAGAAGGGGGAAATATGTTGTAGTCCTTTCCAAAAACGAATAGCAACAAGTGGCTTAAACAATGAGGGCTAATCAGGCAAGGGTAAGAAGGCAAAAAGGCTGAAATATAACCTATAGCTATGCCCAAAACAAGACCTTGCCCTGCAGGAGGTTCGCTGTATTCTGGAGATGGTTGACGACTGCCTGGGTCAAACATCTTCAAAGCTGAAGTAGGGGAAGACTGGCACCTTTGACCTTTGAAGGTGTACTGTCATAATTTTCGTGAACACCCGAGGGATGCCTGATGAGACCAAAGAGGAGCACAGAGAACTGAAAATACTCCTCTCCCACCACAAACCGCAGGTAGAGCTGATGGGCCAGCAGGACGGAAATATTGAAATAAGAGTTCCATAGGTCCAAAGCCACCATCCAGTCTTCAGAGTCGAGAGCAAACAAGGCCTGGCCAGAATGAGCATTTTGAATTTCTCCTTACGGAGGAAGGAGTTGAGAGGTTGCAGATCTAGACTAGGCCAAAAACTTCCCACCTTTCTTGGACACCAGAAAGTAGCAAGAATAACACCCACGGTCTACTTCTGGCATTGGCACCCTTTCAACATCCTCTTTGGCCTAAAGGGCTTGCACTTCCTGCCACAAAATGGAGATCTGGTCATCTGTCAGTCGCTGGATGGACAGTGGAAGGTGCAGCAGTGAAGAAAGGAAGGCTAAGGCATAACCTTTGTTGACAATCTGTCAGAAGTGATTGCCAGGACAGAAACTGTGGAATCAGCCTCCCACGGTGTAGCTGTGAACCCGTAATGTACACTAAAGAAGTTGGGCAGGTGCGGCTGTGGGGGGAGGAAGGTCAGTGTACTGAGTGGCATGCTGACATTGGCTGAGGGTGCAGAGGGCACCTAGGCCTCTCCTGCAAAACTGCTGGATTCTGTGCCGGGGTGGGACGGGCTGGCAGTAAGGGACTCCTCGGCATAGTCACGTAAGGAACGGTGGAATTGGGGCAGCTGGCGAGGCTGGGCAGAGAGATCCCCAGAGATCGAGTAGTAGCCCTACTCCCCTTGAAATGGGAAGAAAAGGTCTTTGAGAGACAAGGAAAGCTCCGGGTCTGCATCTGGTGGCGCAAAAAGTCAGGACTAACAACCGTGTGCAGGAGTGGTGCCTATATAGGCTTTGTATGTCATTTCCAGAGCAGAATGGCATCAGTGCGGAGGCAATGGGCGCCACGTTCCGGCGAGCAGAGGTACTATGGAAAAAAATCCTGATCCAGTCGGACGCATGGGGAATATTCAAAAGCTGCGTCTAGAAGTCTCTTTTAGAAAGAAAATGTTACTTCCTCTGTAGGCATGTTTAGTCCGGACGTGTGAACGCTGTTTTTCTTCGAGAAATCTTCTCGAGTCATGAGGTAGTGTAACTCCACAGTTTACTGGTAATGTGCATGGACATCGGCTCCATTGTTAGATTGTTTTCTGTAAGGCAGGTGAGGATGGAGATGGAGGGCAGGGATACAAAAGAGAGAGAGAGACGACCATGCAGGAAAAGTAAGGATGAGTAATGACTGCAACAGCCAGAGGCTTCCAGGGAGGAGGGTGGGCACATTTGAATCTACAGCACTACATGCTACAAACAGATGCTTAAAGGGTAAATACCTTTTTCCATTCAAGGTGTGTGTGGCAGTAGATGCACATGCTATGCACAGACTGTAAAGCAGACCTCCAATAAGTGGTGGCTTGCCTGCAAGTGTTGTAGTAGTCCTAAAAAGCATACAGAGTACAGCCTGGCCAACACTGACCAGCTGATGTGCTAGATCATCCACTCAAGTGTTTAATGAGAGTATGTAGTGTAGACCAGGTAGCTACTTTAAAGAGGTCAGCTATGGGAATGTTCCTCACGAAGGCCACAGAGGCCACCTTTTCATGTACAAAATGGGCTTTGGAAGAAATAGGCAAAGTCCGCTTGGATTTTGCATAACATGTTTGGGGACATTGGACTACCCATCTGGCAATGCCTGATTTTGACAGAGCCCTCCATTCATGAGGTTTATAAAAAGCAACAAAGAGCTATTGAGTTTATTGAAAGGATTTTGTTATACCTACAAAGTACATGAGGGCTCGCGTAACATCTAAAGAATGATGAGCCCGTTCTGCAACAGGGTCAGGTTGGAGGAAGAAAACCGGGAGTTCTATAGACTGGTTAAGGTGGAAGGGAGAGACCACCTTAGAGAGGAATCTCGGGTTAGTGTGAAGGACCACCCTATTCCTGTGACCCTGAAAAAAAGGTTCTTTCAATGTTAAAGCCTGGAGCTTACTGACACGTCTGAGTGAGGAGATCGAAACAAGAAATGCCACCTTCCAGAAGAGGAATTAAAGGGGGCAGGAATGGGGGGGGGCTCGCAAGAAGAGAGGACACAAATCTTCTGAGAACAATGTTGAGATTCCACAAAGGGCCGGGAGGCCCCGTGGAGAATAACCCTTTTGAGACCCTCCATAAACGCTTTGATCAAAGGAATTTTATAGAGGGATAGGTGTTGTCTATTTTTGAGATAGGCAGCCGCTGCGGCTAAGTGGAGCTGAATGGAGAGGAACACTAGTCCACAGGTCTGCAGTTGCAGGAGGTAGCAGACAATATCCTGGTCGCTAGTTGCTAAGGGGTCAATGTGTTTCGATAGTCAAAAGTGGGCATACAATTCCATTAGGCACCGTAGCAGGCTCGATTAGCAGGCCTGCATGCTTCCTTACGAATGTTCATATATTCAGGAGGAAGGTAGAGATAACCAACCTCTAAGACCTCAAGTGCCAGATTGCAAGGTTGAGTATCTTGCTGTTGGGGTGACTGATTTCTCTATGCTTCCATGTGAGAAGGCCTGGCTTTCTGGGAAGCCACTTGTGTGGAACCACTGAGAGCTAGAGGAGAGTGGTGAACCACGGCTGGCTGGCCCAGGTGGGAGCCAACAGGATGAGGGTGAGAGACGTCTGCTGAAGCCTCTGTACTACAAACGGAAGGAGAAGGAGAGGCAAATATCTCTGACCAGTTCAACCATGCCCAAGACTGTTGGAACCTGGAAGTTTGAGCATTTTGTGCCTTGCCGCTTTTGTAATGCGACCCACAGCCTCTCCTGCTATCAAGAACAGGCCCCCTTCCTGTCTCCCCTCCTTTTTGGTGGGAATACAGGTGGGAAACATTAGCCAGCCCAGAAGGTGTGCCCACCTCTAGCAACCCCACCCCTCAGGTGGGGGAGGCGAGGTTAAGCCCACTCCTCAGTGCCCGCCATCTTGCAGAGGGCAGGCACTCTCCAATAAGGGTTAGGGATTGTACGCACTCCCCCACGTGGAGTGAACACACAAAGGGTGTAGTCACCCTAAGGTCAGTAGCCCATTGCTACTGACCTCGAGATCCCTAAAACGCCCCCTAAATACAGTATTTAGGGAGCAGCCCTCAACCAAGAAGACAGATTCTTGCCACCTACGAAGAAGAAGGACGAAAGAAGACGCCCAGCAGAGGAAACTGCAGAGAAGAACTGACTTGGCCCCAGCCCTACCGGCCCCGTCTACAGTATCTAGAGATCCAGCAGCAAAGGTTACCGTGTCCTGCAGCCAGTGACCTCTAGAACCTCTGGGAGGACTGACTGCCTTCAACAAGGACCGGATCTCCTGTGAACAGCAGCTCTGTTCAAAAGAAACTCCTAAGACAGACTACGAGCCTGTTAAGGACAAAGAAACCAGACGCCTGGAACAACCACTGCACCCTACACCTACGGCCCAGATCCGGGTTGTCCACCGGTCCCAGGAGGGTCCCCCAGCACTCCAGAGTATGAGTCCACCATGGGTTGACCGCTCTAGGACTCCCCAACGTCGCCTGCAGCCTCTGTGTGCTAACTCAGATCCCCCTTTGCCCTGAGCCTAACACCAGGGGTTGGCTCCCACAACCTTGTGGCCTGCTCGTGAGCAGCCATCAACCGGAGGCCCCCTAACCCCATTGGATGACATTGGGCCTCAGCACTCTGCACCCAGCCATTCTAGTGCCGCTGAGGGTGATGTGAGAGTGCGCCCCCGACCCTGGGGGCACCTTGATTCTAACCCCAGAATACCTACTCCCACAAATCAGTACTTACCTGCAAACCGTTAACTTCATTTTTCTCCATAGGACTAAATTGACTGTTTTCCCTTGAAAAGTGTTCTTAGTGTGGAGTTGGTTTGTATGGAACATCGAAAAACTGCCTATGTACTAAAAGTGTATTGCTTACATTTTGTCTAGGAAATGTAGAACTGTGATATCTAGTCATATCACACTGATTAGCAAAAGTAATCTAGAATGTAATCTGAAAAAAATAGTACATAGTAATCTGAAAAGTAATTTTGAAACCTTGACTTATCTGGAATTCAATCAACTGCATTTGAACCGGTTTTCAATTGCAAAACATTGCATACATTTTTTAAAAGCATTTATTTCACTTACCTGCACAAGACTTGCCTTGGTTCTTTGAAATAAAACAATAATATTTTTGATACAAACAAACTGAGTCTGTGACATCATTTGCTGCCTGAGTGTGTACAACAAATCCTCAACACTACCCTCTGATACAGCCTTACTGCTCGTCCACACTACCACAAATAGAGAGTAAGGTGCTATCTACTTTTACCTCTGCCTACCTTTGGGCTTGCACTGGACTCTGTGCACACTAAACCTACATTTTGGTATAGTATATACAGAGCCAGCTTCCTACAAGGACTTGTTGCATCCTGCTGAGGACGTCTGCAAAGCTGATGTCCACCTCCAGCAGGTACCCAGTCAGCAGATGGATCTTGTGGTGGAGAGCCCAGCGCCAAATGGTCTGAGTGAATTGAGAGAGCTGTGGAGAACGAGTGCCACCCTGATTCTGAAGGTAGTACATGGCTGTCATGTTGTCAGTCCAGATAAGGACTACCTTGCCCACAATGTGGCAGACGAAGGCCCTCAGGGATAGGTGGACGGCTAACATCTCCAGGTAACTGATGTCGAGACCCTAATGACTGGGTTCCCACTGACCATGGATAGTCAGGTTCTGTGAAAGCTCCTCCCCTCCGTGAGAGAGGTGGCCGTTGTAATGGTAATCTGCAGAACACGATAAACACCACTCCTGCAACAAATTGTTGGTGTTCCACCATTGCAGACAGTAATATGTGCGGCGGCTGATCAACACCAGTGTATCCCACTAATCCTTTGATTAAGATCATTGATGAATTAGGTATTCTTGAAGCAGATGCATGTGTAACCAGGCATGGGGGAACTATGGCGATGCAGGAGACCTTCATTTCAAGGAGGTGTATGACTGTCAAATCTTGAGTTGCCCTCTTTATCAACTACTCGTCCAGCTAAGGGAATGCATGGATGCCCTAGCATCACAGGTGCGCTGCTACTACTGCTAATCATTTTGTAAACACTCTGAGTGCAGTGGTGGCACCGAAAGGCAAGACTTGAACTGATAGCGTTTGCCACGTACCTGAAACCGGAGGTAGTAACAATGTGCTGGATGAATCGAGATGTGGAAGTAGGCGTCTTTGAGAAAAAGGTTGCCTCTCTGCAGCAGTTTAATGACATCCTGTAGAGTGACCATGTGGAAGTGTTCTAACAACAGGATGCATTTGTTGGGGTACCTGAGGTCCAGGATGGGCCTGAGGGACTAGCCTTTCTTGGGAATGAGGGAGGACACCCTGTGTGTTTAAGGTGCAATGGCACTGACTTTATGGTGTCCTTGAGAAGGAGCGGTCAACTCTTCCTGATGCTGGTGTTGATGATGCAGGGAGAGGGCATATTTGCAGTGTGGAATATTGGGAGGAGTGGAAACGAGATTCAAATAATAATCGTACTGGAAGATATTGAATACCTACTGGTCTGAGGTGACCTGTTGCCAAGTGGGAAAGAAACCTTGACATCAACGCCCAACAGGTGTTGAGTGATTGGGGAGAAGGAAGGGCAAGTCACTGCTTTGTGAGGGAAGTTCCCTTGAGGGAACCTCCCTTGCCACTACCTTTGGAGCGGTTGCCCCGACCGCCAAATGGAACCAAGAGAAGTAGGTGTTTGAAGGGCACCATGGCCTTGGCGTTCATCCATGTCGTCCCAGTGGGCCCGGAGATATCAAGAAATTAGGCCAATGGAGTTGGCGTTGCAACAGTGGTTGGTGGACTGCGACAAGATTTCCAGCTACGTCAATATGCTTACTTTCCTTGTCTGGCGGTGGCGCATCACTGGTACCCTGTGCGTTGGCTCGTTTGTAAGCCATATGCACCACCAATGAGTTCGAAGGGAGCTGCCCCCTGATTTAGAGTGGATCAGAAAGGGAGGTCTTGTATTTTTTGCCTACCCAAGTTTTAACTGTCTCCCTTAAGTTGTCAGAGGCCGGTTTCGCGTCTTTCAGCAGTAGGAGCTACTGCCTGGAACGTTGTTGGAGGAGAGAGTGAGCAGTAGGAAATCCTCCTTTATGGCATCCTATGCATGTCAACCTTATGGAATGAGGTCGTACTACCAAGGAACTTATAATAGGTCAGTGTCATCTGTGTCATCTGGGGGTGAGGGACGGGAAAGGTAGAGACGGGGGGTCTGTGTAACCTGGATGGTCCACATCACATGAATCCCAGCGGCCAACCTGCAGGGGCATGTTATATGGGTCCCCTGAACCATGCTCCACAAAGTCAAAATGTGGCGAGCCCTTTGGCGTTTATGGAGGTTAGCACGGAGAGATGGTTGGGAAGGCGAGAGCTGAGGCAGGGGGTGCTGCGGGATGGCTGAGGCTGTGGAAGAGGGCTCGAAGCCTATTCATGCCACTTCTGCTGCTGGGCAGTGGTGGAAGCTCAAGAGTTGCCTCTAAGCTGAGCTGCTTCTTGGATGTCTGCGTGGAGGACTGCAGTGGCTGAGCAAGGATCAATCTCATGTGAGGATGGATCATAATGTGTTGCTGGCGGGCGTAAAGTCCGTCCTGCAGCTTCTGGAGGACAGGTTAGCAGACGGAGGATGCCGGTTTCAGTGCAGAGGATTTCGGTGCTGGCGCAAGGGTTGTTGGTGCCAAGCGGGCTTTGATGCTGAAGTTTCCGGTTCTAAAGAGCATTTAGGTGCTGAGGTGGAGGCAGTCAGAGCAGAGTGCATCTGGTTCAAGATATTCTCTGGCGCTGAGCCATAGCTGGACAGGGTGTCCAAAGCAGATGTTCGATGTGAACCATGGCGCGAAGGCAGTAGTGGCCCGGAGGCTTTCCTCTGAGCCTCGAGGGCAGCTGTCTGGTCCCTCAAAATGAGAGCACTGTTAAGGTGACAGGGACATATACTCACGACGAGGTGAGCGGGGAAGGAGGTCTTCAATCACTAGGTCAGAGCTGGAACTTGCGTCAGGCGAGTAGGCTTCTCCACAGCTGCTGGCCGTTCTGGTGGATTTTCCCTCTCAGGGTTCTCGTGCCGAAGAGATCTTGGGTGTTGTCTCCGCTTCTGCGTGACAGTTCCAAAGGACGAGTCAGTTAGTCTCGAAATGTCTTTTTGGAATGGAAGCAGTGGCAGGTGTCTCAGGAGGTCTTGTCATGCTCAGGCAAGAGACAGGTTACCAACCTTATGGGAGATTGGCCCAGGGGTATTAAGCGTGACACCAAGGACAGTAACAAAAAGGCATCTGTTCCATCACAGGCAAGACATGGCGATCATGGAGTAAATAGACCAGGGGGGCCCTGAGAGGCGAGACCCCTCTGGAGGGGTCGAAGTCGGCCCAATCCCTGCCACGAATAAAGTTGCACACGTCGAGAAGATGTGAAAAAAGGCGATGGCAAACAATACCAATGGAAGGGAGAGGAACCGAAAAGAACACAGCGACTGCGTCGATCCAGAGCTTGGTAACACACGTCCGAACCAGATAGTAGAAAGAAAACAATGGAGACGATGCCCATACGCTTTATTAGTAAGAGGTGGAGTCACACTACTTTGTGACTTGAGAAGACTTCTTCGAAGTAAAACAACTTGCACCCATCCGGGTCCAACACTACATAGGAATATGCACAACATGTGTATCTACAGCCACGCATGCCTCCAACACATACTACAGACTTTATTCTGGTTCGCCACAGAAATGTACTATCACAGAACAGCACAACTTAAATGCTATGTTCCCCAAACTCTTCCCCGACATGAGACATTGTTTTGCAAGCTGGCCCTACGGTCGTCAAATGTGTCATCTTTAAATTGGTTGATGAAGGGATGAATTGTTCTTTTTTGTTGAATTTAGGATGCCTGGTTAAATAGAGTGCTTCAGCTATACAGCCCGAAAGTACTGTTATTTGGTGTGTAATGATCATGTAGCCATGTACAAACATATGAATCAGATGGTGGAAAAAACAAGAGTCTGAGCTCCAGTACATTGTGGGTTATAAGGGAGGAATAATAAGTCAATTCTGAACCAAAACACCCTCTTTGAAGAAAAACGTTTAGCAAAGTAAGAGCCTAACACTAGATGGTAGAAGTGTGAACAGCATAGAATCTACAGTAGCACATGTTACAAACCTGTTATTAATATTACCCAGATAAAAGTACAATTCATTGACGTTGAAAGGTTGGCAGGCTGAGTTGTTCTTGCCAGGATTTAAACCTGGACTAGCAGACCGCAACATACCAGCACTGAGTAGTTTAATGTCAGATTGTAAAGAATCTCATTAGAAAGGTGGAAAACAATTATATCAGCACTGTTTACAAAAATGGTGGGGGCAGGCAAGGTGGTTGTGGTATAAATGTAATAGTTACTGGACTGAAGATCTGTGAATACTGTTTACATACATAAGGCTTATGTATCATCCTCAATGGGTCCTACTCAAAAATTTCCCAGAGCATACTTTAGAAGAACCCATAATTCCTTCCTCCCGCTCCCACTTCTCAAATCCCAACATACCTTGCTGGCCATTGCAGGTGGCTGGCTCCAACCGTGCAGCTGTACTCTACCATGCTCTTTCCAAATGTGGGCACGAATCTGGCGATAGTGTTCACGCTTCTGCTGCCGGAGTGACACAGCCTTGTCGTCTCCACTACAACAGAGCAAATTCAGCAGATGAAGAGCTTTCTTTCATGCAGTAGGAATACAGTATTTGAGGAGGCTAGTAGGGATGCGCATACGTGGAGGACAGGGAGGAGGCACTACTCGGATAGTTGTGAGCTTACTAAAAATGTTATCTGTCCCTTATCCATGAGAACATTACTTTTTATGACTACGTGTCATATTATGAAACCTTTATCTTGTTTTCGACAAACCGTAGCCTGGAGAGCTGGTGCTACCATGATCAAAAATGTACGTCAAGTCACCATAAAATAGTTTAGAAGCAAAGCAATGGAGAAAGGCAACTGTTTCACAGATAATAAGAGTGAGTCGAATGGCGTACACCCTGGATTACCAATCAAAGGAAATTAATACAAATCATAAGAAAATAACTTATATCTATTAAGCAAACCGCATTAGAGACAGTTCAAAATATCATCTTGAAGAATTATCAGAAGAATTTTAAGCAAAGGAGGCGTATTATCCTGATTCCACCAAGTTTTGGTACTGTCCTTATTCTGCATTTTAAATTAAGGGTCTAGTCTCTACCTCAGTATTATACAGGAAGCAATGCAGGCATCATTTCCTTTATGTATTTCCATACACATCTCTTCCCCAAAGCACTACCCTAGTCTATCATGTTCACACCAGAGTGCAAGCCACCATGGGTTGGGCTGTGTAGTGCTAGCAAATAGGCAAACTTTGTTAAAACAATCTCAAACAGTAAATTACCCGAGGGAGGCTGCCTGGACATTAAGTCTATTTCCTTCTGTCAACTTCTAGCAATAACTTACTCTACATGCGGAGATGTACGTGGATGGAACGCCAAGGAGGGACTCGACCTGCCCCCGTTGCCCTTGCTGTCAGCATATGTGATGGAAGATGCAGAGCGAACCATGCGCATCCCAGGAGGGTTAGATTCATTTCTCTCAGCGGGCTCGTTTGAGTTGAACAAGCGGCTAAAGCTATCGCAAGATAAGAAGAAGGTTATTGGACAATCAACGAAAATCTCATGATAAATGAAAAGAGGCAGAAATGAAAAACAAGGCAATGTTTCTTTAGTAGGGCTAGTGGCAAAACTAACATCCTAAACAGTGGCTAATGTAACGTATGCTTTACAAGCATAAGTTTCAGAACTGTAGTTGCTACTAAAGAAAATAATCATATAGACTTCTTGCATGGTCTCACATAATAGCATAAAAAAGCACATCAGAAATTATCAGCAGAAAGTACAGTCACCATTAAAATAATTGTAATGGTCACAGATCTCTATAAATGTGATGTCTGGATGCATGAATTAGAACTTGATATCCTTAGATAGGCATTTGGTATAAATAAATGACATCTGGAAGAGTCTTTGTTAGTGGTCATTGACCATGCTTACCTAGCTAGGTGAGGGTGCTTAGCAGGATGAAGTTCATTAACAATGTACACAGATAACACGGAAAGTCTTTAATGGTAGGATAGCCACAGGTCCAAAGACTATTTCCATAATAGTACTTTTTTTTTCTGCCTACTTCTTTTCTGACAATGACTTAAAGCATGAGATGACTTGGTAGCCAATTAGTAGGTGGTAGCGGTAAACAACGTTTACCACAAAACTTTTTCCCCACAGGGAATTACAACGACCGCGTTTTAATTCTGCATACCATTACTCCGCAAGTCGGAACAACGACTTGCGGAGGGGGGGGGGGGAGGTGTTGGATTTAAAATTCAACACCTTCCCTAATGTCCACACAGACTGGAGTTGGAATAGTAAATTATACTATTCCAACATCCAGCATCCCCCCATCCCCCCTCTGCAAGTCGTTGTTACGACTTGCTGGGTAATGAATGGTATGCGGAATTATAACGCAGTCGTTGTAACGACCGCGTTGTAATTCCCTGCGGGGAAAAAGACTGCGTGATAACGTATATTGGGTGGTAGCAATTAACGAGTAGAGGACAGAGGCCATTCACTGTAGTATAATAGGCATCAAAGTTTAAGATTTGTAATAATCTGCTTATCATTCTGTTTCATATCTTATGAAACACAAGTTTGTGGACTTACAATGAGGTGCACATCTATTTCTGCATATAAAAATGCCTATGCTGTATAATTTAGAAATTCCAACAACAATCATGGCAGTAAAGAACAAGTTACTTACCTTCGGTAACGATATATCTGTAAGAAGCAGTAGTTAGTATTAGATTCCTTACCTTAGAATATCCCCAGGCGTCAGTCTGGATCCGGAAACTTTTGCGTAGCAGTACCCCTGCGCGCCGGTAGGCGTCGTCTGCAGGCGTCCCCTGCGGCTCCGCGTCGTCGGCGTCGTGCGCCGTGATGACGTCGCTGGAGTATATAGACGCCGCCTCCGCGCGCTGACGTCAGTTCTTTGCACACAGCTTTTCCGCGCCAGAACACGCAGAGCCATGTGAGAACTAACACTGGTGCCATTTGAAACTAGGGCCCTGAAAGGGATGTCCTTAACCCTAGGTATCAGTTCACAGAACGGGGAGGATGGGTGGGGCGGTAAGGAATCTAATACTAACTACTGCTTCTTACAGATATATCGTTACCGAAGGTAAGTAACTTGTTCATCTGAAAGAAACAGGTTAGTATTAGATTCCTTACCTTAGAATAGATACCCCAGCAATACCAACCCCGGTGGTGGGTCTGCGAACCAATACAAACCTACACCAGAAAGTCCTGGAGGACCGAACGGCCAAAGAAGCCATCCCTCCGGACTTGACTGTCCAGGCAGTAGTGCCTCGCAAAGGTGTGCAGCGAGGCCCACGTAGCCGCCTGGCAAATGTCCTGCAAAGGGACTCCCCGGCCCAGGGCAGTAGTAGCCGCCGTGGCCCGAGTGGAATGGGCCCTCAGCCCAACAGGAGGCTCCTTCCGAGCCAAAGAGTAGCATGCTTTGATGCACAGGACGACCCACCGAGAGATGGTTCGTTTCTGTACCGCCCTTCCCTTCTTCTCACCCACGTAGCCAACAAACAGTTGGTCATCCACCCGGAACTGGCATGTGCGATCCATATAAAATGAAAGCGCACGTTTTGGGTCCAGACGATGGAGCCGCTCCTCATCTTTTGAAGGATGCGGAGGCGGGAAGAAGGAGGGTAAGGTGATGGACTGCCCGATGTGAAAAGCAGAAACTACTTTGGGCAGGAAAGAAGGCCTAGTCCTAAGAACCACCTTGTCAGGATGGACGGACATGAAAGGAGGTTTGACAGAAAGAGCCTGGAGCTCACTCACTCTCCTGGCAGAGGTGATGGCAACCAGGAAGGCCGTCTTTAAAGTGAGAAGACGGAGAGGACAGGAATGAAGCGGCTCAAAGGGAGCACACATCAAGAATGTCAGAACCAGGTTCAAGTCCCACTGAGGCATCACGAACGGAACAGGTGGATACATGTGCGTGATGCCTTTCAAGAATCTCAGTACAATAGGGGACTTGAATAAAGATGGCTGATCAGGTAGCCTTAAGAAGGCGGAAAGGGCAGAAAGGTAGCCCTTGATAGTGCCCAGAGCAGAGCCCTGCTGGGCAAGAGAAAGAAGGAAGAGGAGAACCTCGGAAAGAGGGGCAGAAAGGGGATCCACAGCCTTTGCTGTGCACCATGCCACAAATCTGTTCCACCGGCAGGCGTATACCGACTTTGTGGAGGGACGCCTGGCTGCCAGAATCACATCACAGACTTCAGGAGGCAAGTCGAATGGCCTCAACTGTCGCCGCTCAATCTCCACGCATGGAGGTGGAGGCTGGACAGGTTCGGGTGGAGGACCGTCCCCTGCTGCTGCGACAGAAGGTCCTCCTGAAGAGGCAGGCGGATCGAGGGACCGACTGACATGCTGAGTAGCTCGGGATACCAGTATCTTCGAGCCCAGTCCGGAGCCACAAGGATAACTTGGGCCCGGTCGCGCCTGATCTTCTTCAGCACTCTGGGCAGAAGTGGTATAGGCGGAAAGGCGTACAACAGACCGCAACTCCACTCGCGCCGAAAGGCGTCGCCGAGCGAGTGCCGTCTTGGAAACTCCAACGCGCAAAACTGATGACATTGCGCGTTCTCTTCTGTGGCGAATAGATCTAACCAAGGCTCTCCTCATTGCTGAAAGAGGCCGTTCGCCACGTCCGAGTTCAGACGCCATTCGTGATCCACCGAGCACCGACGGCTGAGTTCGTCCGCCCTGGCGTTCAGAGAACCTGCCAGGTGTTGAACCGTCAGAGTCACGCCCTGACGTTCCAGCCATTGCCAGAGGCGCAGAGCCTCCTGGCAAAGGGTCCACGACCCCACACCGCCCTGTTTGTTGCAGTACCACATGGCGGTGGTGTTGTCCGTGAACACCTGCACTACACTCCCGTTGACAAAGGGGAGGAATGCCTTCAGTGCTAGGCGAATCGCCCGCAGCTCCAACATGTTGATATGGAGGCGGGACTCCGCCGGAGACCAGATGCCTCTGATCTCCGCCTCTCCCAAGTGGCCACCCCAGCCCTGGAGGGACGCGTCCGTCACAACTACGTGCTCCGGTTGGGGAAGGGAGAGGGATCTGCCTATGACCCAATCGCGGTCCGTAAGCCACCACTGCAACTGTCTCGCAGCGCCCTCCGAGATCAGGACATGGTCGGACAGGTTGCCCTGATGCTGGGCCCACTGAAACTTCAGGTCCCACTGCAGAGCCCGCATCCGCCACCTGGCGTGATGCACCAGTAGGATGCAGGAGGCCATCAGCCCCAGAAGCCGCAGCGTCAACCTGACCGAAACCCGGGATAACGGCTGAAAGATGAGAATCAGAGCCTGAATATCCCAGACCCGCCGTTCCGGAGGATAAACCCGAAACTGCGCCGAGTCGAGAACCGCTCCGATGAAAAGGAGCTTTTGAGAGGGACACAGGTGTGATTTCGGCACATTGATGGAAAACCCCAGCTCGTGCAGGAGGTCTGCCGTCATCTGAAGGTGGTGGACGACTGTTTGGGGCGAGCCCGCCTTCAACAACCAGTCGTCGAGGTAGGGGAAGACTGAAACCCCTAACCGGCGCAGATGAGCCGCGACCACCGCCATCACTTTCGTGAACACCCGTGGGGCGCTGGTAAGGCCGAATGGGAGCACGATAAACTGAAAGTCCTCGTGGCCTACCGTGAACCGCAGGTAACGCCGGTGGGCCGGCAGGACGGGGATGTGAAAATACGCATCCTGCAAGTCCAACGCTACCATCCAGTCTTGTGGGTCTAGAGCAGCCAAGACCTGAGCCAAAGTCAACATCTTGAACTTCTCCTTCCGGAGGAAGCCGTTGACGCTCCGTAGGTCCAAGATAGGACGCATGCCTCCTTTGTCCTTCTTGGGCACCAGAAAGTAGTGGGAGTAGCAACCACACCCTACTTCTGGCCCAGGAACGCGCTCGATGGCCCCCTTGGCCAAGAAGGCCGTAACTTCCTCCTGCAGAAGTGTCAAGTGGTCCCCCGACACACGGTGGTTCTGCGGTGGCATGGCTGGAGGAGTGGACTCGAAGGGGAGGGAGTAGCCCCTTCGGACGAGCTGCAGCACCCACCTGTCCGATGTAATCGCGCGCCAGCGGGAGTGGTGATGGCGAACCCTGCCACCCACTGGCGTCACATGGGCCCGAAAGCTCGGACTAGGAAGATTTGGAGGCTGCTGCGTGGGGAGGTGTGGACTGACCTCGCCACTGTCCTCTACCGCCACCACGGCGGAATCCACGGCCGCCACCGCGCTGGGGAGCGTTCTGCGGCGCGTGGCTGGCAGCACGTGTGGGACCGCCCCTTCCTTGGCCACGAAAGGGGCGAAACGAACCCGTTTGCTGGCGCTGGGTCGAAAGACCCAAGGACTTGGCCGTGACCCTGGAGTCCTTGAAGCGCTCAAGCGCGTTGTCCGCCTTGTCACCGAACAGGCGACTGCCATCGAAAGGCATGTCCATGAGGGCATTCTGGACATCCGGCGAGAAGTTGGCGGATCTCAGCCAGGCATGGCGACGAATCGCCACCGTCGTGGACATAGCCCGTCCCAGCGAGTCGGTCGTGTCAAGACCACACCTTATCGAATACCTCGCCGCGTCCCGGCCTTCAACCAAGGCCTGGTTGAGCTTGTCCCGCACCTCCTGCGGGCATTGCGGCAGACACTCCGCGACCGTATCCCACAGAGAGTGGGTGTAGCGGCCCAAGAGGCATGCGGTATTGCAAGACCGCAGTCCAGCACTCAAAGACGAAAAGACCTTCTTGCCAAATTGGTCATATCGTTTCGATTCCCGATCGGGCGGGGCCGACGGGAATGCGGACTGGGAAGTGGAGGCCTGGATCACCAGACTCTCCGGGGAGGGATGGGTGGAGAGGAAGGCAGGGTCGTCCGAACATGGACGGTGACGCCTGGCAACGTTTCGGTCAACCGGTGCACCGGAAGCGGGCCTGGACCAGGTGCCCAAAAGGACATCCGTCAGTGCCTCATTAAACGGCAGCAGAGGCTCCTGTGGGCATGCCTGCGGTTTAAATACTTCGGTGAGGATGTTAGGTTTCACCTTAGCGACGGGGAGCTCAAGGCTCAAGGCCTTGGCAGCCCTCATCAGGACCACCGAATAGGCAGCCCCCGCCTCCGACGCCACAGGGGAAGGCGAGACAAACCCAGGGTTGGGCGACTCGTCCAGACCACTGGCATCACCTAAGTCACCTACCCAGTCCACGTCATACTGGCAGGCTCGTGACAAAGGGTCCTCAGACCCCTCCCAACCCTCTCCATAATCGTCCTCATCGCCATAGTTCGAGTCGACGATATAGACCGGCTCCTCGGAGCCAATGGGCCCCAACAGCGCCGGACTCGGCGTCGGACGATGCCGGTCCGACTCCGCGTCAGGAGTCAGAGAGGGAACGGGGGTGGCGCCGCGCGGCGCCGGGGACCCGACGCCGGCCGGAACCGACGGCGGAGTCACGGCGCCGCGCGGAGGCGGCACCACGGATTGCCCCAATGGAATCGGCGCCGGAGTGGCCGGTGGACCAGCCGGCGACGACCCTGAAGGGCCCAGCGGCGCCGGGGCCGGAGCCGCCGGCGGCGCCGGGTCCGGAGCACTCGGCGGCGTCGGAGCAGGTGCACCCGAACCGCTCGGGCCCCCAGACGGGACCGACGGCCCCGCAGGCGCCATAGGCCCCGCCGGAGGAGACATCGCCCTCATAGCCATGAGGAACTCCTCAATCTCCTCGCGCGACGCGCCTTCCCCAAGGACCGACGGGTATGGGGCAGACGGCGTCAGCGACCCACGCGGGGCCGCGGGGGTGGGGCCACCCGAACCCCCGGCCGCATCACGCGGGCGTCGGGGGGAGTCGGGGGTACGATGACGACGCCCCGACTTCTTGTGTCGCTTACCTGATGAACCGGAGGAATGGTGGCGACTCCCGGAGCGCTCATGGCGGCTCCGCGATCGTTCCCTCGACCGCTCCCTCGACCTCCGACCGGACCGGGACCGCTCTCGACGCGGGGCCGACACTCGGAGCTCGAGCAGCTTGCGGGACCGCTCCCGTCTAGCTTTACTAGTCAAGGCCCGGCAGTCGACGCAGGACTCCACGTCGTGGTCCGCGCCCAGACACCGGAGGCAGAGTCGATGGTGGTCGGTGACCGACATCATGCGGTCGCACCCGTCGCAACTCTTAAACCCGGGCATCCTACCGGCACCTGAAGAAAGAGTTAGAGTTAACAAAAACTTGGTCAAAAGACCGGAGTACTGCTCTTCGGATCTGCGCTAACTGGCGCGGAAAAAAGAAGAACTGACGTCAGCGCGCGGAGGCGGCGTCTATATACTCCAGCGACGTCATCACGGCGCACGACGCCGACGACGCGGAGCCGCAGGGGACGCCTGCAGACGACGCCTGCAGACGACGCCTACCGACGCGCAGGGGTACTGCTACGCAAAAGTTTCCGGATCCAGACTGACGCCTGGGGATATTCTAAGGTAAGGAATCTAATACTAACCTGTTTCTTTCAGATTATTAGAGTACAACACTAGTCATTTGACTACAAAAAATCACCAGCTTACGTTTAACTTTGGGGCTGAGCAACTAACAAAGCAGCAAACAATTTTTTTGTTTATTACATTTCAGATGTTCCTAAAAATGCAACTGTTGAAAATAAAAAAGAACTCTGCTCCATCATCCCTTACTGTCCTTCCTCACCACATTTATAGGAAATTTACAGCTCAACAACCCGCAAATACCACTGTAGGGAAAGACGCATAGATGCTTTGGGGGTGACAGTACTTCATGAAGGGTAGTTGTGAAGTTTTATTGAAGACATTAACAAGCAGTGGACACAACGTCAGACAGATATGGCTATAAGATGCTTACATTTTCCAGAAGGAAGACTTCTTCATTTGTGCAGTTTGAACATCTTTTGTTGAAACCCTGTATGGCGAAAGAAAGCAAATATGAAAAGGCATTTAAAAAAAAAAAAAACAGAGAGCCCAGTAAAAAGTTGTACACAAACTCAGTAGTACTACACCACGACATAAAAATGTCCTCCAGACACTGCACAACATGTGTGACACTGACCAAGGGAATATTCATTTAACACTGAAAATATTTTATAACAGACTAATCACGAACTGTAGATTTTAAGGGGATCAAGTCCAGAAGGAAATGGCTCAGGCAACAAAAAGTATCACATTCGTGAGGACAACGTGAAGACTTCATGGCAGGACAAACGCTAAACTACTTGAAAGCAGCAAAACTCTCAAGGCCTGCCCATTCTGCTGGCAATTTGGAAAGTAACAAATTGGAAACTAAAAGACCGAATCGACTTCTAGCTCTGCAATGTACTTCAAAGTTTTGGATATCACACATAGATCTCTGTGAATTGGAGGCTTCTCAAGAGTTCAAGCATTCCATGTTTTTTTCCTTGAAATGCTGATGGAAGTACATCCTTCTAAACGAGAGGAATCTGAGACAAGTGTATATGTCAATAGCTTTTTAATGAAGGATGGTATGGAGAACAAAGGCAGATAACTAAAGTGCCCTCGGTGGCACACTAACGAGATAAGATAAATAAGTGGGATTGAGGTTTTGAAGCAAAAAAGATTACAGCTGATATACTTAGCTTGGGCTATCCTTAAGATTCAAGTACATGATCTTCAAATTAATGTTTTTAAAAGTATTTTTATGGGCGTGGCTTGACCGGGAATGGGGTAGGACGCACAACATCTGAGCTCCTGCTTCCCTTGGGCCCAACTCATTGCAAAAGCTTTTCTCACCCGCCTGACACCCAGCTCGGCAGTGTTGAGGCATTTTTTTCCCCCGCAGATTTATATAGCGCAAACTCTACCCAAAGGCATTGGAGCGCTTTACATGACCACCAGTTACGTTACACAAGGACATGGAGAGTTTAGGTGGTTTGCCCAGAATCACAGGCTGTGGAGTCGACCCCGAGGCTCGAACCTTGGTTTCCCAGCTCCAAAGTCGGCAGTCTCGTCGTGAAACCACATCCTCTCCCCTGGCCTACTTGGAGCCACTACAATTTAAGTGACATATGCAGTGGTCGAAGTGGGTGGAATAGGCAGGGCACGGCGTGCCCCTACTTCTGCCCCCTAATTCTTAAATAATAAAAACTGCAAGGAAAACTGGGACTTGGACCGTAAGACCTAGAGGAGCTGGGAGAGCCAGGAACCACCCAAGGTAAGTACCCAGGAACCCCACGGAGGTTGTGTGCAGCGTGGAACCACAGATATGTGCCCAATGGAAGTCTATGGAGAAGTCGCGGTCGCAGTTTTAAAGAAGAAGGACCCTTCCCAGAGGACCCCGAAGACACCCTTTGCAGGACGGAAGGTTGGAGAGCCACCCCACCCATGGATGCCCTAGGAACCAGCGTACCCGCACCAGGGAAGCCGGGCGCATAGGGGTGAAGTGACGTCAGAACCTCCCGTAGACGACAATGGAAGAATCAGGAAGAAGTCTCTGATGATATCCGGTGGATCCAAGGGTGGACTTGAAGAGGAGAATCTGCAAGCAGAGGGGACAGAGTCTATGCCACTCGGAGGTGACCAAAAGGCACGGAAGCACAGTGCCCACCCTAGGCAGGGAGCTCAGGAGAGTTGACTAGGACCTTGTTGCTGCAGCTGTGGGGACCAGGCGATGATGAGGAAGACCAGGAGCCGTGCATGAGCTGCTCCACGTTGGATGTTGGTGTCTAGGTGGTCGGTGTACAGCGGGAGCACCAACAAGCCTTGGTAGCTGCAATTGGTGTGAAAGACAAGATGCAACAGTTGGGATCACGGAGGTCCAGGTAACTCACCAAGAGCAGGAGAGTCAGAGCAGGCCGCAAGCAAGCAGGGAAACCCACCAAAGCAGAAGAAGACCCTCAAGAGAACCCACAGGCCAAATGCACAGGAGTCGCAAGAGGACCTCAGGCATTTCACCAAAGATGGAGGACCACAGTGCAAGGAATACAGGGAGGACGCTGATCTTCAAGGGATTAGGTGCAGAAGGCTGGCATTTCTTGTAGCCCGAATATCTCTGGAGTGCACAGCCAACAAGCTTTGGCAACGGCAGGTCAAAGCAGTGCACAGGGGTTAGGTCCCATCGACTCTGACGAGGGATATAGACCTCCAAATTCCAGGGAACACAGGTCAGGCCTCTGGAGAGCCACAGAACCACCATGTTTGTTGCTAAGACTCAGGAAGTCCGTAGGAAAACAGGAGCAGCAGAATGGTCAGCTGTGTTGCGGTGGCTGCAGATGCAGGGGAATGATTCCTTCATTCCAAGGGAGATTTCTTAGGATGTCCTTGATGCCCACAGGTCTTCTGGAGAACCTGAGTGAATCAGAGACACAGACAAGGCAGACGACTAGTAGAACAGCGAGACTAAGAGCAGTAGGAGTCTTCCTTGATGCAGTTTTGGTTTCAGTCGAAGTCCAACAAAGTCCAAGTGTCCCAAAAATTGAAGAGTGTCTTGGTTCTAGAAGAAAGTCTTGTTCCACAACAAATCTGAGGATCCACGCACAAGGGAGCCCTTAAATTCCCAAGGAAAGGGTTGGAACGACTCCGGGGTCTCTCCGAGAGGAGGGGCTGGACAGAGGGGAGGATACTCACCTATCCTTTGTCCAGTTTCATGCCAGAGCGGGAACCAAGGGTTCATGAACTAGCTCAAACTGGAATATGCAAGTAGGGCACGAAATGTGCCCTTCAATTCAGTCTGGTGGTGCTGAAAAGCACCCCCACCCCGCCCAATACAATAAGTCCTGTCGGGGAGATGGTCACACCTCTTGGTGACAGGAAGCCTATTGTTCTACCTTCCACTGCTCGAATTGAGCTCAGCAGCAGGAGGGCAAACCAATGTCTGGTCAGTAGCAGCTTGCTAGCACACCCTGGAAGGCTGTGATCAGGAGTACAGGGGGCTCCTCTAAGGGCCTCCCAGTAAATAGGATCATGCCACCAACACCGGAATCGGTGTTTGGGTATAATTCCAACGTGCAATACAAACATGACCCGGTTCAGGACACCCATTATATAGTTAGACATGTAGTAATGACTGATGCCCACTACATATCTTAAAATGGCTGACCACACTTAAAAAGCTTGGAGAATCAACTCCAGGTTTTGTAGTTGTGTGTTGTTCATGGAGGGGAACCCTCACATTTTATAACCAAACACCCTGCCCCCAGAACAGAAGGGCCTTCCATAGGGGTGACTTAAAGGTTTTAAGTGAAGTTGTGAGAGGTGCAAACACCAACTCACACAGGCTGCAATGACAGTCCTGTAGTCAGAATTGAAGTGGGCTCCCATGGATGGCATAATACATGCTGCCGCCCAGTGGAGACCCCTGGGATACCTATGCCATGGATACCTCAGAACCATATACTAGGGTCTTCTAAGGGAGGGAACACCAGGAGCCAATTGTGGAGGTACCAAGTACTTACCAAAGCCATTTTGGGAGAGAACACAGATGCTGGGGTCCTGTTTAGCAGGATCCCAGCAAACTGCAGTTAAAATACACGGACACCAGGCAAAAAGTGGTACCAAGCTTTTGTTGTACACACCAAGGTAATAAATGAGGCACACACTCAATAAATGAAGCTGAGAATGAATTAGAAAAAAAGTAATTCATTTTATATACATTTTAGACCAAGAACTTTGGGTACAAGGTAAATACTTTTAGCAATAGGAGAAATTCACATTAAATGTAATATGTGCAATTTCATATGGGAGGAAAAACACAAGTAGAAAAAGCTATTTAATACATTTGTTTGTGCGGATCACCTCTTGAAAATCAAAGTGTTGGGGACAAGGGTTTCAACGGCAGAGAGAAAGGGACTTAGTAGCTGGTGCTACAAAGCCAAGGGGCCACCTGTAAAAGCAATGCAAAGGGGGACTTGCAGGCAAGTCTGAAGGCTCTCAAGGGAGAGTAGAGGTCGCAAGGGCTCTGGGGCGACAGAAGCACAGCTGGATTGAAGATGCTCAGCATGGCACGCAAAGACGAACCTCGCAGTCAGGGCGGACACCTTGGAGCGACAATTCTGGTGGGTCTCCAGAGTCCTGACTCCCCTTGTTGTGTGTTGACTTGATGCAAAGTTGGAGTCCGCCTGGACTCAGCTTTGTAGGTTTTTGTAGCAAGGGGACTGGTACCTTGGGTATTGGTGCCTTGCAGCTCTGGTGGATCCTGGTGACTTAAGACTTGGTGCAGAGGCCAAGCTGACCCTCCAGGGCAGGTGTACCTTCGGCGATTACTGAAAAACATCAGTCGGGCTCGGGAGCTGGACAATGCTGGACCAGTCTTCGCTGTTTTTGGTGTCTGCGGCTGCAGGGAGATTGTACCTCTATCTCGAGGGAGTTCTCTGGCAACTTGCGAAGTGCTGATGACCCTCTGAGGTTTGTGGAGGACACGCAGTGACAAGTTGAGCTGGAGGGTGGCAATTGTCGAGTTCTGTGGCAAAAGGCAGAATTTTGCGCCCAAAGTTCACTACGAGGTCCGCAGTTCTCAATCTTACAGCGTTTCTTCGTTCATCTTCTTGTGCCCATTGAATTAAAGGTCAGGGTGTGGGAATGCCACTTAAATAGGAAATTTAGAGACGTTTTCAAGGGATTGACAAGTAGTGGCCAATTGGCCCCCTTACCTGGGGTGTCTGCACCCTCTATTATACCCAGCTCCTGTGGGAGGGGGGACATAGCACTGATTGGTGAAGTCCCACGATCTTCTAGATGGCGCGCACTGAAAAAGTGCGTAACCTTACCCACAATACCTGAGGGGTGGTAAGCAGGGACACAGTACTCTTCAGTCAAAGTTGCATCAAAGGTCAGGCAAAAAGTGAGGGGTACTGTAACTAAAAGCCCAGTTTCCTAAACCTTCGCAGGAACTTGACGGCGATGGGAAACAGGATGGACGACCTGCAGCACACTGTCGCGCAGCAGATAAGGAAGAGCTCCGAAGGAGAGTCAAAGTGCTGGAAGAACAACATATTGGGCTGCAGGCCAAGCAAGAGGACCTGGAGAACAGAGAACCTCGTAACAAACTGCGCATCCGAGGCAATCCCATTGGGGCAGAAGGAGAGGATATCATGTCCTTCACCAGGGACCTCCTTGGGGCCATTCGGGGCGACTCAGCGTGGTGAGGCTCTGGTTCTCAACATGATGCACCGGGTGGCCGCCATACCTGAGAGGCCTGACGTACCCCCTGACATCCTCACCAGGGTCCACTTTTTCCAAGACCAAGAGGAAGTGCTCAAGGCTGCGAGGGGAAAAGCAGACGTGTTTTGTGGCCAGATCTACCAGGAGCTCTCCCCTCTGACTCTGTATGAAAGACAAGACTTTAGGCCCTCTAATGGCGCACTCTCGCAGCCAGGAAATCAAACATCAATGGGCCCATCCCTTTGGCTTGCTCTTCATTTGGAACAGAAAATAGCGCATGGCCTGCTCCTTTTTTGATGCCACGTCAGTTCTTGGCCTATCAGGGACTCCCTCAGCAGAGAAACTTCACCTTAATCCTCTTAAAAACCTGGATGTTTGGCAGCCCAAGTGGCACACAGTTCAAATGTGTGGCCGCAACAAGGCCACAGAGGCTTCCCACACAGCGAAAGCAGATATTACCGCGCACCTCTAGAAGATGAAACAGGAGCCCTCACCCTCCTTGGCTGAGGAAGACGCACCATGAACAAGCTCTCACCCGGCCTCCAACACCAGCTGGCCCATCGAACTTCACCACATCCAGCAGGGCCCAGGGCCAGCTCCTCGGACCCTTACTGCTTGTTTCTCTTATATTGTGATCTCTCTCTTGACCTTTTCAGGGTTGTAATTCACTTTACAGATTCCGCCCTTGCGCAGCTTCTGGCATCCCACCCCTCACACTGGACTTTCCTCTGTTGAGGACAACACCTCTACAGGGTTGGGAAATCCTCCCTTGATCCTGCATGGAGTGTTTCACTCACTAGGCTGGGCCCTGCTGGGCCCTTAAGTTACCCCTTACTCCACCGTATCTCCACGTCACCCGACAGTTCTGCATGCTGATTTGAATTGATTAAAAGACTTGTAGAGCGCGCAAATGCCCTTGGGCGTCTTGGCGCTGGGTCGAACAAAAAGAGTCTAATCTGGTCACACCAGGTCGGCCAAACGCCTAGACCGAGAAGAGCCAGGTTTTTACGGCTTTCCTGAACATTAGGAGTGAGAGGTAGTGATCCCACGCTCCTAGCTATAAGCCGGCGACGGAGGGGTGCCCGCCCCCCCAGGTGTCACTCATGGGTGATTGGGCTAAGTCACTGACATCTTCTGCGCATCTTACCTCCCATAATGGTTCTACACATGATTTGAAGTTATTGTCTCTTAACATGCATGGGCTCAACTTCCCCAGCAAACGGCAACAGATCTGGCGCTACCTTACTCAGCATGACCCACACTTTATTTTCCTGCAGGAAACGCTCCTGCTCAGAACTGAGTGCCACGCATGGCATAACCTAAATGCCCCCACCAGCACTGGGCATACTCTGATTTTAAGATGCTAGGTGTCGCCATACTTTGAAAAAGGGCCTTTTACCAGGGCGGCCAAGATGACCAGAGATCCTGGTGGGCGGTTCCTCATCCTGGTGGTCGAGAGGGACAGAGAAACACTGACACTCCTCAACCTCTATGCTCCGAACTAAGCACAGGATGTAATCACATGCCAAACGCTCACAGATCAACTGAGGTCAGTCGAGGGCAACAACATAGTGGGGGGGACTTCAATTTGGTCTGTAACCCTGACCTAGATAGAAACACTGTACTCCTTCAAGGTACAGGTGCTACATCCAGGCTACTTAAGAAAGAGCTCCCGGAAACCGGTCTGGTCGATGCTTGGCGTTATCTCCAACCGGACAAGGACTACTTCTATTCACAAGTGCACCTATCCTATTCCCGTATCAACTACCAGTTTGTCACCCCCTCTTCATTGAGGAATTTAACATCTGCGCAGATCTCTGACATCTCTATCTCCAACCATGCGCATGTAGAGCTTATGTGGACACAGAGTGCAGGTGCACCGTGTGCCCCCCGCATTGGCACCTTTCCCCCCAACTTTTGCAAAATCCTGTAGCTAAAGCAGACAAAAGATGCCATTACAGAATACTTTACACTCAACTCCCTCCCTGACACCTCCCACACACACCTTGGGATGGATTTAAAGCCACCATACGGGGAGTAATGACATCCATCTCAATTGCCAGGGCCCAGTAAGCATGCCTGTTCAAAGAAAAATTAACGGCGGACATCCTCTTTCTAGAACGCTCTGATAAACAGCACCCAATGCTGAGGGCCAAGCGGGGACAGTGTGAACAAAGCAGAGCGCTTCGTGCTAGCATTCAAGCAAAAGGACTACAAGGGGGGGGGTGATAAGGTGGGTTCCCTTCTCGCACGAAGACCGCGCAACATGCAAGATCCCTCGTCCCTAAACAAAAAACAGGAGACTTTGGGATGTCAGGAAGCCGGATAAGTATGAGGCCTTTCTAGCCTACTACCAGCACCTTTAAGCTTCAGGGGAAGAGAATCACGCTGCAATAACCACTTACCTCCAGGGCTGCTCCTTGTAATCGCTCAATCCCTCCCTGGCTTGTTAACTGGAGGAACCATTATCCCTGCCCGAGCTTCGCAGAGCCCTCATAGAGATCCCCAAAGGCAAATCTCTAGGTTTAGACAGCCTTACCTTAACCTTTTACATGGTTTTCCTTCCAGAACGCCAAGACCACTTGCTCAAGCTCTAGAATTCTTTTACTAACATCACAGTCCCCACACCTACCATGTCCAATGCCAAAATCCCACTATGTCCCAAAACTGGCATGGACCCGACACTTTGCTGCTCATGTTATCACTCGATAGCTCTGCTTAACACCAATGTTAAACTCTACACCAAAATGCTGACCAACTGCTTAGAAACTCTATTATCCAGTCTAACAGATCCCTACCAAGTCGGCTTTATACAACATAGGCAGGGGTTGGACAATGTGCAACACCTTGCCCATCTGGTCAAAAAAGCTCAGACATCCCATCCCCACCCTTCTATTTTCCCTTGATACATAGAAGGCTTTTGATAGAGTGAGCTGGGCCTTCATAACAGCGATTCTCCAGAAAATAGGTCTGGGCCCAACCATGGTCAGTAGGATCATGGCGTCATACTCTGCGCCCACTGCCGCCATTCGAATCAAGGGCCAGTCAACCAGCCCCTTCCCACTCTCATGGAGCACTCAGCAGTGTCCTCCTGTTTGCTCTAATGGAGGAGCCCCTCGCGATCCTCCGATATCAGGGACATCCTTTTCGGGGGCCAGGATCATTAAGTATTCCTTTGTGCATATGACCTTCTCCTTGCTGACGGAACCAGACACCTCCTTCCCAGTAGTGGTTATAAGATTAACCTGACCAAGTCACAATTACTAAACCGGACGCTTCCGCAGCAACACCATCACAGCCTACAGGCACTCTCCCTCTTTTAGTGGTCTATGCATTCCATTCAGTACCTAGGCCACATCATCACAAGCTCTCTAACTACGTGTATGCGGAGTAACTGGCCACACTTCTGCAAAGCAATACTTGAAGACCTTCGGCGCTGGAGGCCAATCCAAATCTCATGGTTGGGCCGTATTACTGTGGTATAGATTAACATTATTCCCCAGTTGCTATATCTCTTGCATTCCCTGCCTAATTCCATCCCCTCAAAAGACATTAAACGGATACAGGGGGATCTTCGCTCCTTCATATGGAGGGGGAACAAAAAACTGGGGAGGGCTCGCCTGGCCCAACCTTCAGGACTACTATTGGCCTGCCCACCTATGCTATATTTCCAAGTAGGTCGTAAGAGAAAGCAAGAAACATTAGGTACACATGGATCGGGCCGTCACCTGTTGACCTCGCCCTCGCAGCGCTTGCATAGCCACCGCACAGTGCTGGAGATATGGGACAAACCAGCAACTGGGAGGGGTCCGACTACATTCCTATCTCCACATACTCCAATTGCACGTAGGCACGACTTCTGTCCTGCCCTCCCTCGGGATTTCTTGCCCGATTGGGTTGAGAGTGAGCGACTAATCTGGCAGGATCTATTCCATGGTCCAACTATTAAATCCTTCAACCAGTGCATAAGAGAATTCCACCTCCCTGATTCTGCCCACCATCAATACTTTCAGTTACGGCACTGGGCTCTCCCTTCTCCCAATGCACTGGCAGCCACCCACCCCCTCAACCCCTTTGAAAAACTGGTCTGTAGCTCCAAAAGGCACTGGTGTCCAAGACTTACGACGTACTACAACAATCCCGCCACCCGTACCGGTGGAAATGGGCCCCAGACAATATTCCCGACATTAACCAGAAACAGTAGCAGCAGGTGTGGAGTGAAATCCCACTTATGCATAGAGGTATCTCTAACCAGGAGACAGCTTATAAAGTAATGATCCAGTGGTATTACACTCCAGCTCACTTACTCTATCCCAGGGCTGCAGCCTCGTGCTGGCACTGAAGAGCTCGGGTGGGCGATTTCCATCACATATGGTGGGCATGCCCCTCTCCTACCACCTTCTGGAAGAAGATTTTAAACCATATAAAGGGCACATTGGGCTATCCCATCCAAGCAGACTATCACACAATTGTCCTGGGTATATGCAGTACTTTGCCAGAAGCAATGACCCATGCGGACTGGTACTTCATACACCACATGACTGGCACAGCCAAACAGCTCATTGCTCGAGCCTGGAAGTCCCTTTCCGCTCAACCGATAGAGTCTTCGCTTACATCACCATAGCATACAATTGCAACGAAGCAGATGACACAAAGTATCTTTCACAGATAAAAAGCTCTTGCACCTATGAACGCCTCTTATTGGCTACATGTCTTGCTTAGAATACAAATGCTTCCAAATCCCTGGGCTTTGCGCCATTTGTCTGTTTGACCCGCTAGGGTAGAGGAGATCTCCCTCCCCCCTCACCCCCACCCCTCCCTTGGGGCCTGCAGCAAAAGGACCACATCACACTTAGAAACCTCCTTTTCCCCCACACTTCTACTTCAAAGGGCTCACAGCTGAAGAACCCCCTACCCTCTCTGGCCTTCCCCATATCCTTCTTCCTGTCTACTCCCATTTGATATGCTGTTGCACTTCGCTTAGGCACATACTGGCACCGGAGTGGCACACTACTTCCTCTCTCTGGGACCTCCTGGCTTTGAGAAAAACAGCAAGAGGCCCACCTCTCTACCCTGCGGTTCATGTTGGCTTTAATGTACTTGAATAATTCTCTCTATGCCTTGCCAATGTTATGACAATGCTTACTGGTGCTCCTGTTCTTTATACTGCAAATGTGTTGAAACACTGTTAAAACTTCAATAAACAGAATCTGAGGGAAAAAAGTATTTTATAGCCAAAGCACCCATTCTTCAGACCCCATGACGTCCTGTCTATAATAAAAAGAGAACTGTGCAGACACTCTAATCACTCATAAAGCCCCCAAACGATTATGCCATTTATTAAAAAGTACAAGTGACGAGACGAGTAAGCCAGTAAGGTAGGAAGACGTCTTTATTCTGGTCATCCAGTCAAGGGTGAACATAACCGCAAGGGTATCTGAGAACTGAAAACATATACCAACTAATAAGTTTTTATAAGTCTGTCCCCACTCCATGTCAGCCCAATCTCAAGGCGTACCACGTTTCTGCCTATTTTTTCTAACCGTTGTGAGGGATAGAATTTGCTCTGACCTGCCTGGTTAGGAGTAGGTTTCTTTACCATAACAGAGTTGCAGATTCCTAGGTTCTGTTCTTTTACCCCATGTCTTTGGTCATACCAATTTTTGTACTTGGTTTGATGTTGCTTGATTTTACTTTGACTTTCTCTAAGGTTGTTTTCCACCCTCCTTCCACCTACAGAGGGTTCATTTTGGTTCCTGGCTCTCTTCCCCTTAGTGTAACGAAAGGGGAAATTCCGGTGTTAAGATTTGGCGCGGTGTGGTAAGCCCATATGCATTCTCTAAGGGAATGTTCTAAATTGTGGCTGTTAATGATGGCTAGTTGTATGTGTTCTTTTATCATGCGGTTTGTTCTTTCCACTAGGCCATTTGCTTTTGGGCAGTAGAGCACAGTTTTCTCATGCTAGATATTTAGCTCTTCCAGAAATTTCCTCATCTCCTCGGATGTAAACTGTACCCCGTTGTCAGTTACAATGATAGCTGGTATTCCTTAGTTTGAAAAGACAGATTTTAAAAACATAATGAAACTGCTAGTTGTTGTCAAGGATGTGAATCTGACATTAACCCAGTGGGAGGTGTGATTTACCAGGACGAACATACAATTATTTTGGGGCCCCAATGTGTCCATTGGGCCAATTATGTCTATGCCAAGTTTCGTCCATGGCACTGAGGGTACCCTCCACCGGAGACAAACAAACTTTACGTAGGATCTTCATTTTGTTGCTTCTTGCGCAACTGAGGCATTCTTTGACTTTTACCTCTACCATGGAGTCCATTTTGGGGACCTAGAAGTTATTCCTCACTTTGCTTTTTGTGATATTTCTTCCTAAATGTCCCTCGTGGGCCAGATCTATTATTTTGTTCGTGAGGTCGAAGGGCGGCACTATCTTCTTGTTGCGGTACACTTTATTGTCAATAATGGTTCATTCATGTCTTTGTCTTCATTGAACTCATTACATCTTTCTGGCCAGCCATTTAATAATAACTTTTTTAGAGAGTTTATTTTTGCATCTTTTTTCATCCCCTCCTCCCATTCCTCCTTGGTAAGGGATGGCAGTTGGATGGCTAGAATGGGAGCATCCAATAGATCTTCTTTGGTGTATGTGCCTAGGAGAGCCCTTGATAGGTAATCTGCTACCACATTTTCCTGTCCTGGCAAATACTCAATTCTGAAACAAAAGTTCTATAGACCGAGCACCCACTTGGATAATCTTGGAAAGTCACAATGGACCTGTTTGGGGGAAACCATGTACGTCAATGGTATGTGGTCTGTGCGGACGGTGAATTTGGTACCCCACAGAAAGAATTTAAAATGGTTAATAGCCCAGTAGCATGCTAAGGCTTCCCTCTCAATTACAGAGCAATTACGTTCTGTTTGACTCAGGGTCCGAGATGCGAAGGCTATGATAGTCTCGCCCTCATCCCCTTTTTGTGATAAGGTTGCTCCTAAACCTTTGTTGGACTAGTCAGTGCTTACTATGGTTTTTGTCCTATGGTCGAACTGTCCCAGGGCTGGTGACTATGATTTCCTGCTTCAATTTGTTTACCATCTCACTGTGCTTCTCCACCCATATGAATTGTTATTTTTTTTTTTTAACAGATCTCTTAACGCATCGCACTTGTCTGAAAACTGAGGAACAAACTTGGCCATTTACTCAATGAGGCCTAAAAAGGACTTGAGTTCTTCTTTAGTCGTAGGGTACGGGGCATCTCGCAAAGCTTGAATTAAACTGCGTTTAGGTCTCAGGCCATCTTGAGAGACTGTCTGTCTCAGATAATCTACTGCTCCCAGTTTGATCTTGCATTTATCAAGTTTCACTGTCAACCCTGCCTCTGTCAGACATTTGCATACAGTTTTAAAGACATTATCGTGTTTCCTCGGCAGACGAACCATAAATCAATATGTCATCTTGAAAACGCATAGTGTTCGGGATGCCACCAAGCACTTGCTGCATCATCTTTTGGAAAACTGCGGCAAAGTCCAAATGGCATCCTAACGAACATATATGCCCCGAAGGGTGAAGAGAATGCAGTTAAAGGTCTCGACTCAGGGTGTAATTCTACCTGATGGTATGCAATGGAAAAATCGATGACAGAGAAAAATGTGGTTTTCCCCCGGGTGCTCAACATTTCGTTTATATTGGGGAGGGGAAATCTGTCGACCCAAATATTGTCATTAAGCCTCCATAAGTCAATAGAGATGTGGATACCTTCCCCATTGGCCTTAGAAGCTAGGACTATGGGTGCCACCCACTCAGAAGAGTCAATGGGTTATATGATGCCCATTTGACACAACTTGTCCAGCTCATTCTTAAGAGGCTGCCTCATGAGAAGAGGAACGGGCGGGTTTTATGAACCACAGGCTTTGCTTCTTGTTTGACTTTTATCTTGTGTTGAAAGTTCCTCAAAAGTCCCAGTTTATCAGAGAAAAGACTAGGAAACTTATGACATAGTGACTTTGCCCATTCATAATCTTCCACTAGTATTACTTGATCCCTATTGTTGGGGTCCAGTATAATGTACAGATACAAATTATATCCCAGTGTCTAAGAGATAAAGAAAGAACAGGAAAAACTCAAAAAAACACAATTCATACACATGACATATAATTTATATGTATGGATTCCCATCACTCACCACGCCTGGTGATTAGCTTCATCATTTGGGTATCCTTTTGTAAAAATTGACATTCTTGCTCCATGGATATTAGAGCTCTAAGATGTCAAAAAGGTATAGTTACCAAGATGAGTAGTGTATTTAAGTAGTAGAGTGTATGGGAACAGAAAATGAGAGTGCAGTGCAAAACCAGTGAAGTGAAAACTAAAATTGATGCGTAGACATACTATGCATTTTATTAGTGTACGCTACGATCAAGAGTTAAAAACAATGTTAAGGACCAGTTTTAACAAATAGCCGTCCTCGACAACAGTGGTCAACATGTTTCAGCACACAACGGAAGATGTAAACCAGGTGCTTTCATCAGGACCTCTAAAGATATTTTAGCTACTGCTATAAGTGTAAACTAAACATAGGGTTTTACTCAAACCAGAAAAGGATACAAATTGAGACAAGATTCTCAAAATCCAGAATTCTCCATAGGTTCACAAGTGATCTTGTGAATATGGAGGACAAGGCCTCACCCCACCTGGCAACAGCTCAGGATAAAGGAGGCACCGCTCTCTCCGTCGGTACCTCTGACGGTCTACAGAGCCGTCGGGAGAGAGCGGTGCACCTATGGAGAATTCTGGACCCAAATGATGAAGCTAATCACCAGGCGTGGTGAGTGATGGGAATCCATACATATAAATTATATGTCATGTGTATGAATTGTGTTTTTTGAGTTTTTCCTGTTCTTTCTTTATCTCCTAGACACTGGGATATAATTTGTATCTGTATGTTCATTTGGGGCCGCATATCCCGGTTTGTATGTAATAATCTTGGCCTCCGACCCTATTGTAATTCTTTGTGTGTTTTGTCCAGTATAATGCCCAACTCCTTCTGGTGTTGCCAGTCTAGTAGATTAGACCCTTCTTTTACAAGGTACACTTTGCCTACAGTGGACCTTTCTTTAAAATATATTTGTGTTTCCATCATACCCACCAAGGGAATAGGATCTTTGGTGTAGCCTTCAGGTGTAATGCCCGGTTTTAATATTTCCGCACTTTGATCGACCAAAAATCTTTTGTAATCAGATGATGATAGCTCAGATGATGACTTAGAAGGGGGTTGAGGAATATGGAGGGAGGGGAGTTTGCATACTAAAGATAATGATAATAGAAGAAGGAGTTTGTGTACTAAAACTAATAAAAATGTTTAAAAAAAAAAATCTTTTGTAATCGTCAATGTTTAACAATTGTAAAGGGTGAACAAGAGTCTGCGAACATTTCAACGGGTCTATTATTAAGTTGCACCCTACACTTAAGTTATTCTGGTCTAGTACCACTATTTGCACTTTTCACTTGAAATACAAATTTCAGTGGTTGTACACTCTCAACATTAACTGCTTTGACTTGGCTGTTGTCTCCATCCCTACAAACCCTGGCTAAATGACCACTCCTGTTGCACTGCTTGCATGGGACGCTACGGGCAGAAGAGTGTGGACTGTTGGCCAGATGGTTATTACTTCCGCTTCAATGACATTTTAGATTTAAGTGTTCTGTCATAGGCCTGTTGTAGGATTCCCCTTTATTTTAAGGACGTCACCATTAGGCTCTTCTACATGTACAGAAGCAACTACCTCTTACGTTACTTTTATTTATTTCATGCATTTGGCTGTGTGCTCAACTGCTTGGGCTAGGGAGATTGCTTCTTCAAGTGTGGGTTTTTGGCTAGTAACTTTTCCTGTATACGACGGTTACTTGTGCATCTGACCAATTGATTCCTTATCAGAGAATCATTAAGTTCGCCAAAGTCATACAATTGAGTGAGGCCTCTCAGTACAGCTGTGTAACTCTTGACCGATTCACTCTGTCCTTGCACACGGTTGAAAAATGTGTGGCGCTCCAAAAACACATTTATTTTGTCCCCAAAATGCTTTTCTAACTTTGTGAGAGTAATGTCATAAACATCAAGATCATCATCCTCTTCTAATTCTGGTTCTAGTAATGTTTCATACACTTTTCGACCATAAACTCCCGAATTATGTAAAAGAATGTGTTGCTTGCGTACTGCCGAGAACCTTTCCCCTCCCATGGCAATCAAGTATGATTTGAATAACTTGGTCCATTCCTTGGATGGATCTCTGGTTCATCACTTTCATTCAAAAAGAACGGTGGTTGACTAATGCCTGGGGTACCCATACTGATTGGCAAGATAGAATGAGGAGAAAAGGGACAATAACCAAGACTATTGAAGACTTGAGAGTAATAAGTTCTATGAGAACAAAGGGGTTCCCCGCTTCTATCGGAGTGCGGTGTATAAATGGTAACTGTACCAACATTAAATGAACTCCGGTTCTGTAGCGGTTGGATAATGGATTTAAAGAAGTAAGGATTTCGCAAGGTCTAGAATGAGGAGAAAAGGGACAATAATCAAGACTATTGAAGACTTGAGAGTAATAAGTTTTATGAGGACAAAGGGGTTTCCCGCTTCTATCGGAGTGCGGTGTATAAATGGTAACAGTACCAACATTAAATGAACTCCGGTTCTGTGGCGGTTGGGTAATGGATTTACAGAAGTAAGGATTTCGCAAGGTCTACGATGTAGAAAACTGTAGTAACTGCGTGGAAGTCAAGTAATTACTGCCATACAGGTGTGCGTATCACCGTGACTGGTGTGCGTATCACAGAGAGAAAAACACGTACAGGGGTCGACTTGTCAGACACTGTAGGTGTGCGTATCACCGTGAAGGTAACCGCACGTGAAACTGTAAGGTGTGCGCATCACCGAGAAGTGACCGCACTGTTGGACTGTAATGTGTGCGTATCACCGTGAAGTGAACGCACTGTAGGGCTGTAAAGTGTGCGTATCACTGTGGCGGGAATGCTGAGATGGTGCAGAGCGCAAGCGCTGGACAAGTAGGAATTCTGACAGCTGACAGGAAAGTCTGAGGCGGCAGGTTAGTGAGAGGAATAAGATTGCTAGCGGCACAAATAACAGTGAAGACCTTACTTGGTGACATGGGTGGTCAAAGAGGTTTCACCGGAACACAGCCGTGCATACTAGGATTTACCCCTGGAGCTCAGTGTAAACAGGACGAGGGCTGGACTCCATGGGAAAGCAGTCAGCAATGTCCCCAAAAGGTTATGCGATGCAGCAGGCAGAAATCGGATTAAGCTTGTCTCCAAATTTCTATTCAGGTTACATTTTCATATTACATAAACAATCTTCGTTCCACTTAAGATGAATGGCTAAAAACAAAGCTACCTGCGCTATACCTCTAGAACCTCCAAAACACACCAGTCTGAGAGATGCCATCTGTCATTGATTTGACCACAAATCTACTGAAATTCAAACTAAGTTTCATATAATTTGCAGAGCATGCAAAAATCACATTTAAGATGCTATTTCAAAAGATTATTAGGAATACGCCAAATGCATTGAAATCTAATTTAAATGCATAACAAGGGCTATTATCTTCACAGAAAATACCACTACCAATGACCAACCAACCGTCTCATCTGATGTCTGTCACAAAACAGTTTAATCCCAGATCTCTTACCCTCTCTAGGTGTCTGTAGTGAGTCAAGTTCTAGCCATTGGGCATTCATATATAACAAGTTGGTATGCAGCCCTCATAAGATTATGTTGGGTACATGGCTGCTATTCCAGGAACTACAAACTGGTTAAATTCAGCAGCGGCTCCTACGCTAAGGCGGAGGAGCGCCACTCCGCTACTCTTTGAGCAATGCTAAAAGGAAAAATAAAAAGATAAGGTAATGTTATTATCATTTTATTTTTCCGTACATAGTCATTTTTAAGGGATCACTGACAGAATATCGACAGTCAAAATATTAACTTGCCAAAATATCAAGGTAAAAATATCGAATGCCAGAATATCGACTTCCTATCTACAAACAGGTAAGTACTAAAATATCGACTCCAAAATATAGATAGGAAAAAATATAGACAGTCAAAATATCTACTTTTTTAAAATATCTTAAAATTAATTTAAAACTAATATAATAATAAATATAATTAATTTAAACATACATAAAATACTTAAATAAACTTACAATTAATAAATAATTAATGTAACTTAAAAAAATATATATTTAATTTTAAAACATATATATATATATATATATATATATCTATGGTAGTTGGGAGGCGGAACCATGTGTGATGTATGCAGTATTTAAATCACCTGTGTCTCTGGGTATGTTGTGTGATCAAGTCCGGGTTTCCCGGACGAAACGCGTCATGCTGCTGCCCATTTTGGATTAAAAGCACTTATTTAATTTTCTTCCTTCATTGTGGTCTGTACCTGATTTCGCGCTGGTGTTCGTTGCGCTGCAGGACTGTGGACTTCGATTTAATAGGACGGTGTGGCTGATTCCGCCCTGTGCAGACCCTTTCTTCGTTGGTGGCCATTTGGAGTATTGGCCGACATCGCTGCTGTTGCTGCGATCAGTTTTCTTTGAACCCGGAAGGAGTTTTTTCATTGAACGGCCCCCCGCCACCAGAAGTGTTCCGAGGATTGCAACGCGGTGAGGCTCTACGGAGGACAGACACTGTGGAAGGTCGATCGTGTGTCGGAGGACCCGAGAGACTTTTTTCGTCGTCGCCCAAGGTGAGCCCTTCGCCTGAGTTTGCTGCCCTATGGTTACAGGCGGGTAGGAGAGAAAGAAGGACTATTTTTGGCGCTTTGCGTTTTGATATCACACGCAAGGCAGCCACTTGAGTGCTACACTTTGTTAATCCGTAATAGAAAATGGCATTAGCAGCAAACTTATTCAGAGACCGAAAGCAAGCAGCAGATGCTCTTTTTTAAAATTTTCCGGCTGTTCCAGGTGGAGCTAAAGCTAAAGAAAAAGTGACTGAGTCTGATGATGTCAAAACAAAATTGAAAAAATTAGAAAAGTTGCTCCGTACGGAACTCGCTAAGTGGTGGGAACAAACGAGTTTGGAGAAATATAACGAAGCAGGGCGTGTGCCACGAGGTTTAAGGGTACTGATAGCTCCTTCCTTCGAGAACCCTAATCCCCTCTTGTTAGAGGAGTGGGCCAGCAATAATTTGGTTGCTTCAATGAACATGGTGTGTCTTCTAGTGAAATACGCTGAGATTGATAGAGCTGATTTATTGGCTCAAATTGAATCTCTAAATATAGAATTGGATGCCATGGAACAAAAAGAAGCAATTTTGAAAGGGCGTGAGGAAATAAATAAACGCCTGGAAAAACACGAGAATGTAATTAAAATTCGTAAGGCCTTCAAGTTCGCGAGAGACAAAGCTGACTATGAAAATAGGAGGATATTCACCTTTTCAAGAAAATTTGAGTCAGTGAAAAAACAAGCTCTAACCAATGCGGTGTCTGCAAACTTAACATCTGCCCCGATAGCCCCTGCTATATCTGACACTGATTTAAGCTCTGTTTATAGCAGTACAGGTTCAGAAGATGAATTAACTGCAATTCAAGCTGGTGCCAGCAGTTTCACTCCATCTGAGGAACTGGTTTTTATGGTAGAGGGCAGACGCAACACCTTACGTTCGAGGGGCACACAACAACAAAAACCACAAATGAAAGGCGCCACAGGAGGAACAAATGCCGCAAAGAGAGGAGGAAACGCCGGCGGCTTCATGAAAAAGAAAAGAGGGAAAGGGAACCCTCAATGAATTATATAAATATCACTGATCTCCTGGCCACCACGAGTATGGAGGTCCTTCCCATGGATGCTACACTGAAAAGTAACAAAAAAGATGAAAATGATAAAAACACAAAAAATTATAAATACAAAGGAATTGAACAACAAACAAAGGAGAAAGATGAACTTGTCAACAAAAATATTGAGAATACTGTGATTAATTTAACTGATTTGGATCTTAACAAAGCTGAAATTCAAATCTTGTCCTTGGGCCTCTCTTTTTGTCCTAAAAATAGCTTTAAATATGTGCAATCAAGGATTGATGTTTTCAAATTTATTAGAAAACTTAAACTTTTGAAATTCCATACCTTGAACAAAAAAAGCAATCAGGCACATAAAATCATACAAGAGTCTCAACCTAGTAAGACATTTGCGATTTCTGACACCATGTCACTTAAAACTGCACACTCCCTTCTAACTTTAGAGGAGGATACTGTCAACAATACCCAATCTGTGCTCAAATCTATGGGTATTTCTAGTGGCAATGCAGCTAATAGTCCTTTTTGTCCTCGATCTTCATTTGTCCCTGTCATGCCCAGGGACGCCATTGACATTTTTAGTGATCGAATGATTGGGGAATTAAAGAAATTGAATCTTGTTGTGACTAATAACCAGAGACGTAGGAGCTATAAGGACAAGCAATACTCCAATCTCATGAAAAAAATCAATAAAAATGGGAACATCATAGTAAACAAAGCCGATAAAGGTGGCAATGTTGTGCTTTGGCCACGAGAAGTCTACATTGCGGAGGCTGAGAGACAACTTAATGATCCTCTTTGTTATAGGAAGGCCTCTTTCAATGAACTCAACAAAACGAAACAATTAATCCATACTAACTTGTCCCAATGGAAAAGAGATGGCCTAATAACTAAAAAAGAATTTGAATTCCTGAAGGTGGATCATCCTATCACTCCAACCCTCTATTTATTGCCCAAGATCCATAAAGGCACCTTACCAATACCTGGGCGACCAATCATTTCAGCCCAGAATGGACTACTTGAGACAATATCAAAATATGTGGACTTTTTTCTTCACGGCTTTATGGAGGCTCTCCCGAGCTACATAAGAGACACTGGTGATTTTTTTAAAAAACTGAATGAGGTAGTATGGAAACCTCAATATCGGTTTTTGGTTATGGACATCTCTTCTCTTTATACCTCTATAAATCACAGTGATGGCCTCAGAGCGATTGAACACTTTTTGGGTGAAAAAGACATCAAATTCTATGAACATAGTAAGATGTTGGTGAACATGATTTCTTTGTGCCTCAATAATAACTACTTTTTGTTCAATAATGAAGTATATCAGCAACGACCGGGTGTGGCGATGGGGGCGTGCTTCTCCCCCAGCTACGCGTGTTTACACGTGGGCTGGTGGGAGAAGCATATCCTTGGCTGACCCCGTGGTTGTTTGAATGAAACTGAGACTGGCATTGTTAACATGTGGCGGTTCATAGATGATGTTTTTATCATTTGGCAGGGCTGTGAAAGTTCGGCAGAGGATTTTGTTAAAAGAATCAATGTCAATGCCTTGAACCTAGTTTTCACAGCGACAATAAGTGAATTTAGAGTTAATTTCCTTGATGTTGAAATCTATATCCTTAATAACTCTATCATGACTAAAATGCATAGAAAGGTTACGGCAGGTAACTCCATTTTACATGCCCAGAGCAATCATCCCCGGCACCTTATTAAAAGCATTCCTTACGGTGAGTTTTTAAGGATTCAAAGAATTTGCAATAACGAGGTGGATTTAACTTCTTGTCTTGAGGAATCTTTTCAAAGGTTTTTAGTTAGAGGATATGATAGAAATGAACTCACTAAATCTTTGAAACAGGTGATGAGTAACACTACAATTGCCCTTGCTGACTCTGAAGTTCTTACCAACAGTCCAGAAGAAATAGAAGCAAGAGACAATGAAAAGTCTAAAATCAGACTAATCACCACCTATAACTGCCAGGAACGAAAAATTAGACAGATTGTTAAATCTAACTGGCCAATCCTCCTGACAGATATCACTTTAGCACCCTTGTTGGAAGAATTTCCAGCAATAACTTTTCGAAGAGCTCCCTCCATGAGGGATTGTGCTAGTTAAATCTAGTTCAGAAGTTATCAATAAATCTGTTAAACTATCTAATAGATCTGGCTTCTTTAAATGCAGCTCTTGTAGAGCATGCAAATTCGGAGTAAATACCACAGAATATAAGGAAGCTTTTTCAGAGACTATTAGCAAAATTAATAACCTGTACACTTGTAAAACGGACCATGCGGTCTACGTTTTGCAATGTACTTGTAATTTAAAGTATGTGGGAAGCACAAAATTACAGGTATTTAATCGTATTTTACAACACCTACGAGCAATAGTCAACTCCGATGCCAATTATCCTGTTGCGCGTCATTTCAAATTAGTCCACAATAACAACTTGAACGATTTGAAATATTTTGTGATTGACGCGGTCCCCATATTTAAAAGAGGAGGGGATAGAGAAAAAAGACTGCGACAATTGGAGAGCCATTATATAATACTTCTGAATAGCAAGATTCCGAATGGTCTGAATATGGGTGAGGACCTTCACAATTTTCTGTAATTTTTTGTGATTTAATCTGTGCATTATATTTGAACACATTATATATACATTTAGCTCCAATGTGATTGTGACGGTCTAAATAGGATATTTTCCCTTAGATATGCAAATTGCTTTAGTTTTTTTTATATCTTATCAATTTTAGCATATCTGATGAAATTCTAGTTTTACTAATTTATGGTTTTACTGAATTTTGGAATGCTATGGGGATTATCTAATTTTTACAATCAAACCTCAAAGTCTTTTTGAATGAAATGAGAAATAAGAGATAAAAAATATTTTGTGCTCTTTGAAATTGATTTTGCCTGCTTTAACCTGTTATCTATCTCCATTATGTTGGTTTTGAAAATTGACATATACAGCTATCATTTGGAAATTAGAATAACTTGCCGTTATCCGTATCACTATTGCACTTTTTAGGTGTTTAATTTTTTTTCATAATTTTCACTAGTCTGCTGCTTTGGTTAACACTTCTATAAGTGTGTGTGCACATAAATAGTATTTATTAACACTTTTTGTATTTTGTGTAGGTTGTTTTAATCTGCATATAGCTTGTGCCTTCCCCCTGGGATTCAATTTAGTGATGCATGTTTTTTGCCACGTTGTCTAAGGGCACTTGCCCTGTATAACTTCAACAAAGTCAAATATTGTGAATTTATTTTTAGCAATATTAATTGTTGATTTTACTCTGTCTCATATGAAGTATTTTTAAGACAGGTATTTATGAAAACAGACTGAGGTTGCAATAAGTTCTAAAAATGTTTTCACTATCTATGGTAGTTGGGAGGCGGAACCATGTGTCATGTATGCAGTATTTAAATCACCTGTGTCTCTGGGTATGTTGTGTGATCAAGTCCGGGTTTCCCGGACGAAACGCGTCATGCTGCTGCCCATTTTGGATTAAAAGCACTTATTTAATTTTCTTCCTTCATTGTGGTCTGTACCGGATTTCGCGCTGGTGTTCGTTGCGCTGCAGGACTGTGGACTTCGATAGATATATATATATATAGATATACATATTATTAACAAAACATATACAATAATTTTTCCATAGGATAGCGAGAGGGTTAAATTTACTATTCCCACTCCATAGAGTGCAACAGTAGGGCACGCGTTGGATAGTGGGAGGGTACAAATTACTATTACCACTCCACAGAGAGCAACAGTAGGGAAAGCGTTGGATAGCGAAGGGGTAAAAATTACTATTCCCACTCCAGTGAGCGCAACAGTAGGGAAAGCATTGGATAGCGTAGGGGTAAAAATGACTATTCCCACTCCAGTGAGTGCAACAGTAGGGAAAGCGTTGGATAGCGTAGGGGTAAAAATTACTATTCCAACTCCAGAGAGTGCAACAGTAGGGCACGCGTTGGATAGTGGGAGGTTAAAAATTACTATTACCACTCCACAGAGAGCAACAGTAGGGAAAGCGTTGGATAGCGAAGGGGTAAAATTTACTATTCCCACTCCAGAGAGCGCAACAGTAGGGAACGCATTAGATAGCGTAGGGGTAAAAATAACTATTCCCACTCCAGAGAGTGCAACAGTAGAGAAAGAGTTGGATAGCGTAGGGGTAAAAATTACTATTCCCACTCCAGTGAGTGCAACAGTAGGGAAAGCGTTGGATAGCGTAGGGATAAAAATTACTATTCACACTCCAGTGAGTGCAACAGTAGGGAAAGCGTTGGATAGCGTAGGGGTAAAAATTACTATTCCAACTCCAGAGAGCGCAACAGTAGGAAAAGCGTTGAATAGCGTAGGGATAAAAATTACTATTCCTACTCCAGAGAGTGCAACAGTTGGGAAAGCGTTGGATAGCGTAGGGTTAAAAATTACTATTCCCACTCCAGTGAGTGCAATAGTAGGGAAAGTAAATACTTCATATTTAAATATAAATAACAAATATTAATACCAATTACAAATTCATTAAAAAAAATTACAATTGTATAAAATATAATAATTAATGGATTAAAATTACAAATAAAAATTTACTACTATTAAAAATTACCTACTAATACTAATTATTTACCAATTACCAATAAATTAATTTACAATATAAAAATAATTACAATTAGACAAATAAAAATATTTAAAAAATGTAATTGCTTACAATTAAATTACTTCCCAAGCTATTCCCCTATAAACACACAACCCACTACAGAAAATAATGTAATAAAAGTAACATATTTATCAATTAATCAATTACAATGAATTACAAATTATATTTTAATTATTCACCAATTAATTAATTAACAATTAATTCTAAATAAATACCAATAAATAAAAGAACATATTTAATTAATTATAATTAAATTACTTCCCACCCTATTCCCCTATAAACCCACAACAGAAAACGAATAACTAAAATTAACAAATTTATCAATTAAAATTAATTACCAATTATATATTAATTAATTACCAATTAATAATTAATGGACAATTAATTTTAAATAAATACCAATAAATAAAATAACATATTTAATTAATTATAATTAAATTACTTCCCACCCTATTCCCCTATAAACCCACAACCCGCTACAGAATTATATTACACAAATATTAAAAATTATTATTAACTTACCTTAAATTCGATATTTTCGTTGTCTATATTCTGTCGAGTCGATATTCTGTCCATTCTATATTTTTGATTCGGTATTATGTCCATTTTATTCGATATTAAAATTTTCTAGTCGATATTTTGGTAGTCTATATTCTGTCGAGTCGATATTATGTCTATTCTATATTTTTGATTCGGTATTATGTCCATTTTATTCGATATTAAAATTTTCTGGTCGATATTTTGGTAGTCTATATTCTGTCTAGTCGATATGTCTATTCTATATTTTTTACTCGCTATTATGTCTAGTCGATAATAAAAATTCGATATTTTGACTATCATTTTTAAGGGACGGCGTAGGGCTGGTTTGTCGTCACAGCCAGCAGAGGGAGGAGTGGCGGGCACTCAAACGCACATGATGGTTTGGCCGGCTGTCTTTGGTCGGCCAATAGGTCATGCGCACTTAGCATGTTCCCCATCTGGCTGTAATGCACAGCCTGGGTGGAGAACATGCACAGGCTCCGAGTCCCCGTATGAGCGCCGAACCACGGCACTCAGATCAATCACGACACTGGGGTCATGCTGGAGACAGGAGTGTTGTGATTAGCTAGGGGAGTTTGTGAGCCTGGCTGTTTCTGGAAGCCAGGAACTGAGGAATAACAGAGGCGAGGCGGTGGCCAGCAGGCAAGTCTTTTTTTTCTCTTCTCCAACCCCACGGCCCTTCTCCCCACCGCCTCTGGTGAATTTCCTATTTTTGTCAAATGTTAAAATCCTTTTGATCTAAACAACAAAAGTGGAAGGAAAGTAATGTAGTCTATCAACATAAAAATGCTAACTTAGTTGAATCTCAGTATATGTATATATATATATATATATATATATATATATATATATATATATATATATTGTACACAAGTGTGTTTTTTAAACAGATGTAGTTGCAGTTAGGGTGGTCAGAGATAGGAATTTTTATATTGTGTCCCTTAATAACTTTGCACCTGGTTGGCGAATGTCTGCGAACGCGAAACTTTGCAGACCTACTATCCTTGTTTCATTCTCGGAGCAGAGAAAGGTTTGCGGTGTTGGGTCAAGGGGGTGCATTTTACATAGACTTTTGTATTTTCGTCTAGCGTGAAAACATTCAGTTGTACTGGTACGATATTCAACAAGATGATATATTATGGTGCACAGATGTTATAAGTGTTTAAAAATGTGTTATATCTGTGGCCGCTGTAGTACTGCCTTACAACAGAGGTATACTGAGATGACAAATCATTAGCTGATTGGCTAATGACTGCCTTTACAAAATTAAAGCCAACCATGTTGTTTTCAGCTTCAGTTTCCCTTGGTTCTGTGTTATGCCTTATAATGTAGGTAAGTATTAGGTTTGGTATTTCAACGTGGTAATAGGTAGTGAAAAATATTTTTTTAATTACTACTGAGTACTGCAGTCTCTTCAAAAATTCTCCTGTGTCTACTGCAGATGACAATGCACTCATGAGACTCATAACTACTTTTTACATTAAGACTAAGAGTGTTGCCAAGAAAGTGAGAAAAATGGAGGCATACTCATGAGTGATCTGACCACTAGTTCTCTTTTGAATAACAAACCCAGTATCAGTACAGGAGGAGTAAAGGTCCGCGAGACCTTCTTGTTAGCAGTGCCATCACAGTGAACAATACCAGGAATTGTAGGCAACCGTGCAAGAATTATAAAGCCTGCAGACGTAGTAACACAAGGAAAACCTTCACTGTACTGTATGGGAAAGGGACAAAAACTATCAATCAATGATGAACTGGGCCAGGGACAGACTAATTTGCATGTAGCCAGGTTCTGAACTGGTATGGTGCAGTGAGCTAAAAAACGGTGATGGATCAAGCCCTGATCTTTTGACTGGGTAGGAGTGTTCTGCTTAATTCAGATGCTCTGTCCATCACCACCCCCTTTTCTGAATCGTTTTGGCCACTATAGGAGTGGAAGGGTATGCTCAGACATGAGTCCCTTGCTCACTGCACCATCAGGATTCAAGCAAGCCGGGCCGAAGACGGCTGTAATGCCAGAAACCGGTCCCCGGAAGCTTGTTTCCTTTCCAGTAAAGAATTGGCTTGGTAGTTTGGTCTGCCCTGTTCCCATGATGCACTGGGCCAGGGACAGACTAATTTGCATGTAGCCAGGTTCTGAACTGGGATGTTGCAGTGAGCTAAAAAACGGTGATGGATCAAGCCCTGATCTTTTGACTGGGTAGGAGTGTTCTGCTTAATTCAGATGCTCTGTCCATCACCACCCCATTTTCTGAATCATATGCTTTTCCAACATGGCACCTATGCTATTTTTTTTTGTCTTTTCATGATGTTTAACAATTTAGAGAGCTATTTAGCAATTTTATACGGAGCCTGGATTGATTTTGCATGTATGATGTATTTTTCTAAGATGGCGCCCATGTTATCTTGTTGATGTTTGCCCTTTCACAATGTTTATCACTTTAGAGAGCTTAAGAGAAGGGACTGGTGCCCTGCAGGCAATGTGATGAAGGCCGCAAGGTTGACACGGTCCAGGGTGTTTTGCCAAGAAGAAACTTTTTATTTGATCAATCTTCCTCTACCTTGTATGAACGGTTATCCCGTATTTTGGACTTGGTTAAGGAAATGGTTTACCGAGAGGTGCTCCCTTGAGGAAGGAGGTCACTTTTTGGACTCTGTAGATACATATCAAAAAGACACAGATCCAAATATAACAGACAATAAGACATTGTAAAATACAAACATATAAATGTTCTCCCCACGTTATGAGATCGTCAAGGCCAAGTTATCAAACTTAAAACCCTAAGATGCTCAGCAAAAAAGGTCACCAAAAGTGAGATACATGGTTGATTGAGAAACTAGCAATGCAGCATCTTGGCTGAAACAAATTTTAAACAGACTTCTTCTGATTGAACAAAATGGTAATTTCAAGCACCTGAGAATTCAAATTACACGGTGAGAGAAACAATCCGCTTCACAGGTAGAACTCCTTCAATACAGGACCTTAATTGACAGTTTTAAAGGTAAATGGTTTTTGCTGAAAAAGAAACACATTTGATTTCACCACTGTGGTATGCAATCAAAATACTTAATTGGCCCATTATCACAGATGTGTATCACCATCCTGTGAAAAAATATTTACTAGTGCTTCATTTAGAAGGTCATATTCCCTTTTTGTCACTCTTGGTTTTAAGAAAACCATCCAGCAATTACTAAGAATTAACCACTTGATCACTGTGAAAACAGTCCACTTCGTAAAATGGCCTGTAGCAACACTAGAATTTAGATAAACACTATACTGAATGTGATTTACTTTTGTTATTGAAGCTGGGTAAATGGTGTGTATCAAAAAGCATACATTAATAATAGCTTTATGAAGGGGAAGAGTGTATTAGTCTTCATCTTTGTTAGTTAGTGGAGTCACTGCTTTTAAACTATATAGATCTACGGTTAACTGGGATCTTTTGGAAATTACTAATACACTGTTCACTTCTTTATCTTGACAAAACTCAGTGTGAAGAGGGTGTATATATATATATATATATATATATATATATATATATATCTATATCTATATCTCTATATATCTATATCTATATCTATATATATATATTCACTGAAAAAACCATAGGTTATAGACCATATATAGTAAGGAATTAGCATTTACAAAACCTTGAAAATTCACTGAAAAAACCATAGGTTATAGACCATATATAGTTAGGAATTAGCATTTACAAAACCTTGAAAATTCACTGAAAAAACCATAGGTTAGAGACCATATATAGTTAGCTGGACATTTTATTGACATAAAACCAATGAAATTCCATATATAGTTAGTTGCACTAACTATATATCGCGCACCCGCAATCCACTGCTGATGATGTCACATATTATATAATTCATGACATGGTCAGTGACATCACTGATGACATCTCAAATGACATCACTGATGACATCACTGATAACAACATCCAGTGATTTTTTGTTTCTGTAAAGTTTAAATATGTCTTACATATTGAAGAATGAGTGGATGTGTAAGTGTCTGGACGAAGGATTTAGTAGGTGCATGACTGACTGTATGAGTGAGTGATTAAATGTGTCTCACTGAGTGCATGGGTTAGTGACTAAACTGTCTTAACTTGTGCATCATTATGTCTGTTGTTCTGTAAACTGCTGCATGTGTTGATCAGTAGCTATATGAGTAACTATATGGGTTATTGATTGATTGCCCAAGTATTTGTATGGGAGACTGAGTGTGTGTGTGTGTGTGGCTAGCTGGGAGGTGTGTGACTCTGTGCAGATCAATGTGTACTTGTATCAATGATTGTATAAGAAGGTAAGTATGTGTTAGTATATGTTTGAAAATGTAAGGTGCTCTATGTTTAACTGTATAGACAAGAAAATGAAAGTGTCATTGATTCTTTACAGGACTGACTAGGTGTGTGAGTAACTCCATGAATGAGTGGCAGACTGTGAGTGTCTGTATAGGTGTATGAGTGCATATGATAGTGTTGTAAAGATGAGTGATTGTATGTATGAATGATTGTATGGGTGAATGAGTGAAGGTGTGTGTAGACGTAGCAATCAGTGAGTGCGTACGTAGTAACTAGTATTGGTGTGTCAATGGTTTTAAAAATTATACTCTATATTTAACACTGGGTGAAACAGAGGTTATATTAAAATGTGAGGAGATGCATTGTATTGTCACATGAATGATATCATCAGTGATGTGGTCATTGATGTCAAATGAGATGTCATCAGTGATGTCATCAGTGATGTCATTTGAGATGTCATCAGTGATGTCATCAGTGATGTCACTGACCATGTCATGAATGATGTTATATGTGACATCATCAGCAGTGGATTGCGGGTGCGCGATATATAGTTAGTGCAACTAACTATATATGGAATTTCATTGGTTTTATGTCAATAAAATGTCCAGCTAACTATATATGGTCTCTAACCTATGGTTTTTTCAGTGAATTTTCAAGGTTTTGTAAATGCTAATTCCTAACTATATATGGTCTATAACCTATGGTTTTTTCAGTGAATTTTCAAGGTTTTGTAAATGCTAATTCCTAACTATATATGGTCTATAACCTATGATTTTTTCAGTGAATTTCAATGGTTTTTTAATAGCAAATATCATAAGCTGTCGAATGTCAAGTACGTGGTAAGTAAAAACATTTTCGTGTTTATGCACACTGATCTGCTTTGAATGTTGCCCCCCACCCCTCATTTCTATTAGGAGTACTCTCTCTTTGCAGATAGTGAAGGGTAGTTAACGCAGGCCTTTGCCCCCGTTGTAATCCGTCGTGCCTGCTTCTCTCTCCATTTGATTGATTGTTCTCTTTGGTTCATTCTCTATTTACAAACAAGCACAGAGTCGCAATACTCTGTTTAGTCTTTGCAGATAGCGAAAAATCGTGTAAAAAAACAAAAGGAATCGAGCAAAATCAGTAGGCCACTAATGGGATCTCTTTTTGACCTCGCTAAAATAGAAACATTAGGAACAACCTGTTGAAAATAGCAATGTGTATGTACATAAGCGGCGTTCATTTGTGTTCACAGTACCCCTTGTTGATTGTTTGAATCGAGCATTGAATTGTTCGAAGTTGGTTCTCTTAAGGATCTTCTCTGCCTGCAAACAAGGAAGAATAGGAATATTCTCTCTCCCTTTGCAGATAGTGAAGGGTAGGTAACGCAAGCCTTTAACACGTCGTACCTATTTCATTCCTCATTGATTGATTGATTGTCCGAACATTGACTGTTTGGGAATTAGTTCTTTTTGGAGGTATTCCCTGTTTGCAAATAAACGTAGGAAAATCTTTGCAAGTAGTGAAAGGGTAGGTAATGCGGACCTTTCTCCCCCGTTGTAATCTGTCATGCCTATCTACTCCCCACTGATTGATGCACCTGTTTCACCCGGACCATTTACTAGAGATATCTGGCCCAACAAGAGAGCACCCCTAGTGAAAAGGACATATGCAATAATAACGAAGTGATCACTGTATCCTGTTAACAGAAACTTTAGCATGAAACAACCTGGAAAGAAAAGAATAGGAAAACGAAAATCAGTAGGCCACTGATGAACTTTTTATTAAATAACAAACAAAGAAACGATAACAATACGTAATGATAAAACCTATTATTGTCCTAGAAACAAGAAACGTTAGAAGTAAGCCCGTAATAAGAAACCTGAAAACATCGCCCCTCACTGCCCCAAAACGTGTCTGTCCCACCGCCTGCCACGGCCAAATAACGGCAAACTGGGAAAGATAGAAGTCAGCAGACATCCGCCCCATTCTAGAAACTTCCAAAGGGCAACAGGTTTTCGGCTACGCCCAGCCGGAAGCAACACATATAAGGCGGGTCCTGCTGCCACGCCTCGGAGATCATCACGTAGGGTGTAGTCGGAGGAGAGGCCGAGGCCGAGGCCAGCGGGACCCGGCCAGGGGGATTGACAACGCTGGAGAGTTGCAGGGGGGGGAATGTCCGTGTCCTCGACCCTCCCCTCTCTCTCCCAGTCCGGCCGCGGTGGCCCTTGACAGTTTCAGGTAGTCCCGCCACATTCTCTACCAGTCCGGCCACCAACGGCCGGGGCCGATGGGATCCGGCTGCAGCCGATAAACCAAGGAACCCGTTCATGGGGCCAGAGCAAGGGGCGTCCGGCCGACATCCACCGGAAGCCCGGCCCGAAGACGGACGGGACACTTCTTCTTTCTTGAATAATGGCTTTGACAACACTGGGGGGGATGTCTTGCACATGCCTCCGACCCCCCCCCCCCCTCGTCCTCATCACCTGGTCCGGCCATAACAAATCTCAAGCGAGACGCCGTGGGGTGCACTGGGAGGGAGAGACGGTGCGAACAGGCCTCTCCCGCCTCCCCAGTGGAGGCTTCCCACCTGCACCCTCAGCGCTCCAGGTGCCCGGAAAAGGGTTCTTCCACTGTGGCGATGCTGCAACGTCTCGCCCGGCAGGGTGGAGCCCGTCCGCTCATTTGACCCCGCGATCGCCAGTAGCTACCGAACTCTCAAAATGGCGATCGACCTGGCAAGAGCGGGCCCAGCATAAAGAAATGGCCCGGTCACTGGTTGACTCCACCACAGTAGTCCTCCACGACCTTGAAGATTCTAGAGGAGCCGCGGGAGTCTCCGACCCCCGCAGACCCCCCCGATGGGGAATGACTGCCATGATCGCCCGTGGAGTGACGAAACTGTATCCGCGGGACGTCGGCGCTCCCATGCTGGCGCCAGCCTCACTTTGAATTACTAGAATCCTGCAAACCTCAGTTCTGGTGAAAGCACACTGTGACCCGGTAGGAAAAATTGTTGCACCCCCTCCCCTTTTTGACTGATAGTTCAAACCACCGATCCTTTCCTTTGCCCTTTTACCAGAACTTTGGACTGCCTCCCCCTCTTTTACATTTTCTAGAGAAAACAAAACATTAACCACTACATTAGCATAGCAGTTGACACCAGAACTGTTTTCAAATTGAAAACCAACAACATCTTCAACAGAATCCTTTTTGTTTCTGCTGTGACCCTGCTACAGCACAGGCATTGTCCCCAGCAGTAATTCTGCAATGCCAGTAAGAATACCTGTGGTGCCTACTGGACTCACTCACCCCCGCGGCGCCCCACGCCGTTATTTGCTGGGCGGCAACTTACTAGACATCACCTTCGTGCCATCTAGATTTATGCGCGTTCTGCTGCCTTGGAACTATTCGCACAACAGACTGCTACTGACGACCCACCCCCAGGCAACATCTTCTGAATTTTCATAATTTGAAAGAACTAGTAACATGTCCTCATCAGGAATTTCCTCATGAAAAGTCTGCAATGATGATTCTTGTAACTCTATGGTCTCCAAACATTCGATAAATTCGCCATCAAGAGATTGATCAAAAAAATCATTCAAGTCATCTCCTCCTTGTGAGAAAATTTCATTATTGGTGCTGTCAATTTCAATAAATGTATTGGATAATTCAAAAGAAATTGCCACGGTCTCTTCGTTGTTTAAATGTTTTTACTGTTTTTGTTTTGTTGTATATATTTATAAGTTATTAAAGTTTTATAATCCTACTACTTTGTTGGAGTGCTATATATTTTTAATGTGACACATAAATGTAAAAACTTTGATGTACAAAGAGTCATCCCTGGAATCTTCCGCTTCAGGCTCGGTCCCCTCCCCAATCACAATACAGGATGGTTTTCAGATAGTAGGAACACGTGTGGTGTGACGGATCTCATCGGGTGTGGGCCTTGATCTACTATAACTCCTTTGAAGAGGGGTGATTCTTTACAGCTGGGGCCATAAACTACATCTGCAGGGCTAGCTGATAGCCTGGACAATCGGACACAGAGGAAGAGGAGTGTCAGAGGGTGCGGTAGTGAATAGGGCGAAAGGGAGGTGTCGGGCGGGCACAGAGTGTGATTCTCAGGGGAGAGCAGCGCAGATGGGGAGAGGTTTATTGCCCATGCATAACACAGAGAGCGGGGGTGACCAGTGCCTGGGGAAGATGCTTGCGAGGGTGGGGAGCCATGCTACGAATCGACAGCGTGCAGAGAGTGGGTCTGGTCAAGGCATCTAAAATGGCTGCCGTGCACGACAAAAGTGTGGCATTTCAAAAAAGGCAAGATGGCACAAACAATTATTTCAACACTTCCTCATTTCCTTCGAATCGAACGGTAACAGACGTTGGTGCATATTACCAAAGTTAAGCGATATTTATCGCTAACGATGCTTACCAACGAATTTTTTACCGCTAAGCATCGTCAGAAATTATCGAAGATAAACCTTGCTATTATCAAGGTTTATCGCAAATGCGATAAAAAACGACCGCAATGCATTAATATCGCTGAAAACTCAGCGATATTCATGCATTACCGAGCTAATGCTCTTAGCCATGTTATCCACCTCCCATTGGATAACATGGCTAAGAACTGCTCAGGGCAGGTGTTACTTTTTGGAGATATTCGCGCTTAGCGCGAATATCTCCAAAAGTTGGTAATAGGAGATATATATCTTGCATGTTGTAATGCAAATTATTGTGGTATATGGAACTCATACCATAATCTCTCAGGAAAGCATAAACTGATCCTTTTGGGACCGCCTGAGAAGGCCTAGGGGGTGAGGGGTACTCTACTTTGCCCCCTTTTCACGTTCCAAACTATTTTATTTTACTCTCTTCTGTAATTACACAAAATAGCAGCGATAAGATGCATCAGAGACACACAGTGAGAGAAAGGAGGCCGGAGATGAAGAAGAGATGTCAAATACACATTGGAGATAATATAGTGGGAGAAGGGAAGTAAATATGAGTAAACTTACCATGTAACATAAAAATGTTGCACTCTATACTATAAGTCTCATTTTATACTACAATCACTTCGCTACAACCTCATAAATTAAAAATAAAAATGAATAATGTCTCAAACAATTTTTGATTTCTAAATATAAATTTATTCTTCTGAATTTTCTAAATTTGAAAGAACTAGTAACATGTCCTCATCAGTAATTTCCTCTTCAATCATCTCATCTGGAATCTCCTCATTAAAAGTCTGCAATGATGATTCTTGTAACTCTATGGTCTCCAAACATTCGATAAATTCGCCATCAACAGATTGATCAAAAAAATCATTCAAGTCATCTCCTCCTTGTGACAATATTTCATTATTGGTGCTGTCAATTTCAATCAATGTAGTGGAATCATTCAAGTCATCTCCTCCTTGTGACAATATTTCATTATTGGTGCTGTCAATTTCAATCAATGTAGTGGACAATTCAAAAGAAATTGCCACGGTCTCTTCATTGTGAGCCATTTTATTTTGAAATTGCTTGCTGTAAATTGCAGAAAAAAATAATCACTTTCATTTATCGTTTTTAGTAATACATAATATAAAACTAACTTTATCAAGTATTTAGTATAACAGAAGGACTGCAAATAAATAACAGAAAACATTTTTCAAATCATCTTCAAGTGTACAACATAGTTCCCCTTACAAATTAACAACTCACCTTTTTAAAAGTAGGAGAAGTGTTAGTACTGTGTAAATCAAACACCAGAAATTCACCACCAAAAATTCCTCACAAATGTACCTCAGACAGTAGTATCACAAAATGGCTGTGGTTTCCTCTCATTTGAGATATATACATAACCAATTAACTTTCATCACACACAAATACAAAACCAAAGTAACATTTTAATTGGTTCTAAATTTCAACACTTTCAAATGTGTTTTCCCCATGCAATTTTCCATAGGACATTTACATACGTCTACAGCCTGAATGGCTGAACGGAATTACACCAAACTTGGCAAAATGGTACATCAAACCTAAGAGGTCAGGAAGGATCTACTATGCCCCCTTATGGTCATTTGCCCCTTCGCTTTGGCCTCCTCTTGTCTCTCGATCCTACCGAGAGACAAGATGGCGGCCGCTACGGACTGTTTGGAATGTTCACAGACGCCGGAGAACCAATCGGCTTCGCTTCACAAAGCTCCGTACCGCGAAAAGTCCGCGAACCGGAGCGCTGCCCGGTCCGCTGTTACAGATATATATCTTTTTTTGAACGTTAATTTCTCAAAATCCACTGAAGCACATATATTGAGACCTAGCAAAGGCAAAGTTTCGTGCAAATCCATTCAGCCGTTCGGGCTAAAAGTGAGGCCAACCGCCCTATGGGAAACTCAATGTTAAAAACACGTTTTGGGACCCCCCTTTTTTCTCGGCCCCCCCTTGACGAAACCCCCCCAAATTTTCAGGGGCTGCTCAGAAACAAAATGTTCCATTTTCCTGAAAATTTCAGCCAATTCCGTCCACAAACGCCAAAGTTATTAGACATAGAATTTTCAAAAATCCCATAGAGAAAAAATCCTAACTATATATACCTACTGGCGACCGCCAGTAGGTAATATATATATATATATGAGGCAGAAGACGTCTTGGCAGCAGTTCAGCAAAAGACAAGACAAACCCAATGATGGTGCAATATTGTTTATTGTAGCCCAAACACCACACCGACCATTACGCGTTTCAGCCCGCGAAGGGCCTTGATCACATGACAAGCGCTGAGCAGGAGAGGTGACCCTTTTAAAGTGCTATATGATATATATATATAACAACACCTCCCTCCGAAGAAAACAGGCTGGGGTCCAGAGGGAATTCCTTGAGGGAAGCTTTATTCATCAGGCACAGAGAATTAATGGCGAGGAGCAGAATAGTGGCGGCATATGCATTTCGGGCGTGTGGAAGTGCCCTCATCAGCGCCCATCACTACAGCGTATGCATTTCTCAGTCCCGCCTCTCTTCAAGTATAGGCGGGTAAGTAGCTCCTCCCCCACCACAATACATTCACCTGCTTGTTCTGTAAAGTCTAATGCTTCCTGCAGCTCCCAGAATGCTCCGTGGTGAGCACTCGGGGTGGTGAAATGGAGGATGAACAAATGTCAATGATGGAGCAGAATCTTCCAAACGGGCTGGAGCACTGTTCTCCCCGCACTGCGTCCAAAGTCACATTGCTTCCCCTCGGGTCCCCTCGGTCCCCCGCTACCACTAGGCTCAGAAAATTACCGAACAGGGGCCCAATGTGCAGTACACGCGGGCCTCCCAAGGTGAATACCTCGGACCTCTTAGGCCCATTCCAAGCGTTGTGGTGGTCACCGGATTAGTCGATTCCTCGACTCAGAAAACATGCAGCGAAGCAATGCCAGCGTAATCCGGGTCCTTATGCGGCAGGGACACCCATATTGTGCCACTGGCTGGTGCAAAATTGTATGGCACGACACCTCCCTCCGAAGAAAACAGGCTGGGATCCAGAGGGGATTCCTTCAGGGAAGCTTTATTCATCAGGCACAGAGAATTAATGGCGAGGAGCAGAATAGTGGCGGCGTATGCATTTCAGGCGTGTGGAAGTGCCCTTGTCAGCGCCCATCACTACAGCGTATGCATTTCTCAGTCCCGCCTCCCTTCAAGTATAGGCAGGTAAGTAGCTCCTCCCCCACCAAAATACATTCACCTGCTGGTTCTGTAAAGTGTAATGCTTCCTACAGCTCCCAGAATGCTCCCTGGTGAGCACTCGGGGTGTTGAAATGGAGGATGAACAAATGTCAATGATGGAGCAGAATCTTCCAAACGGGCTGAAGCACTGTGCTCCCCGCACTGCGTCCAAAGTCACATTGCTTCCCCTCGGTCCGCCGCTATCACTAGGCTCAGAAAATTACCGAACAGGGGCCCCATGTGCAGTGCGCGCGGGCTTCTGGAGGTGAATACCTCGGACCTCCTAGGCCCATTCCAAGCGTTGTGGTGATCACCGGATTAGTCGATCCCTCGACTCAGAAAACATGCAGCGAAGCAATGCCAGTGTAATCCGGGTCCTTATGCGGCAGGGAACCCATATTGCGCCACTGGCCGCCGCAAAATTGTATGGCACAACACCTCCCTCCGAAGAAAACAGGCTGGGGTCCAGAGGGAATTCCTTGAGGGAAGCTTTATTCATCAGGCACAGAGAATTAATGGCGTGGAGCAGAATAGTGGTGGCGTATGCATTTCAGGCGTGTGGAAGTGCCCTTGTCAGCGCCCATCACTACAGCGTATGCATTTCTCAGTCCCGCCTCCCTTCAAGTATAGGCAGGTAAGTAGCTCCTCCGCCACCAAAATACATTCACCTGCTGGTTCTGTAAAGTCTAATGCTTCCTACAGCTCCCAGCTCCCTATGTATAGTCTTAAATCTTAAATCAAGCTTTTTGTTTAATAGAACCAATGAAACCCCAGCATACTGGGTGTCAGAGGAAGGAGTTTTAATCTTTCCATGCAAATCCATTGAGTTTCCTCTGAGGTTGCTGGCCACTGGTGAAAAGTTGGCTAGATGTACCACTTAAATCTTCCAGGTGTGAATAAGAAAAGGGGGAGATGCAGCTAAGGGCGTATTATAGTAAGTCTTTCATGAGGTTGAACAAGCCTGTTTATTTTTACAGCAATAGTGATTCAGTAAAATGTTTTGCTAAAATGCAGGAATTACATTTGTCGCTGGGAACCCTTAGCAATGGACTATTCAGGTCCCACTGATACTGTACCGGACACCGACACTGATATTGTTGATCTGATCATCTATTTAGAAAATAACTGTCCTGTATTACTGGTATATCAACGATAATACAAGCCATTTCAAGGCATATGCAAAGGTTAGATGGGGTCCAAGGGGAGAGCTTACTGAGGCAATCCCCCATACAGAGAGGTGTAAGGCAGGACTGTGTACTGGCACCACACTTATTTTCAAATGATGCTCCGAATTACCTTTTGGGATGTACACTTGACTCACCAAAGTTAGGTGGGGTGCCAGTACCCGCTCTTTTATTTACGGACAACACTATTTTAGTGTCGCAGACCCCGAAGGGCCTTAAAGAGCTATTCGATTCTTTTAGTGTTTATTGCGATTCCAAGGGCCTAGAAATTAACTCTAGCAAAACAAAATATATGGCAGTCAATCCACACAGATTATTCAAGAACAATATAACTGTCCAAAAACAAAAACTAGAATATGTGACACTTTTTAACTAACTAGGCATAACACTAGACACCAAAATGACCTGCCATCCACATTTGGAAAAAAGTAAGACTATCTTGAGTCAAAACTCCATACCAATAATAAAAAAAACACTGGAATAGCATCACAAAGGCAGTGTCCCCCGCACTTGAAGTATATAAATACAGGGTACAAGCAGCATCCCTAGTCGGTGCAGAAATATAGGGGGGGGCTAGCTGTAGGAACACATTTGCCAGGCAAGAAAATACGTTTTTTAGATTGCTGCTACGTCTTCATGTGCAAACACATATCATACCCATTGTTATGGACTTGGATATAAAACACATTGACCATCAGGACATATTGAGTCCTTTGTTGTTTTGGGTACGAATATGGATTACAACAGAACTAGCTAGTTACAAGGAAGGGTTAAAGGAGATCCTAGGGTTAGACAAAAATAACACTCTCCAGTGGGTTAAGCATGTGCATACATATTTTGATAAACTTGGGCTAAAGCACTTTTGGGAAACTCTTATTCTACTGACAGCAACAGCCAAAGAGACATTGAAAACGGCTTTCTGGGCGTTTATATTGAATAGTGTTTCCCACGACCGAGAAACAGGCAAATTAACGTCTCAGTTCCTGCTTATAAACCCATTCCCTGTTTTTGAACAATACCTGTATGAGGTACAGCCCCAGTTGGCAATAACACTGTACATAAAATTTAGCTGTGGTATACTGCAAATTAATTCTAACACAGCAAAATGGGGTCAAAGACTGATGTGACTAATAATGATGACTGCTGTGTCTTATGTCAACACAATTCACCAGAAAATGCATTACATATCTTATTCTTTTGCCTTGTATATGCCATGCCAAGGCATAAATAGATTAAACCCATTTGTCGAAACCTGGGAACTAGGTCTTGTTCTGAAGCAGTTAGAATACTAAAAACTAATACCTTACAGAAAATTGATTTAGTATCAGTAGATTCTTATTTGCTGTGGGTATATTGAGAGAGAAAAAAGGTTTGAAATGTTTATGTTTTAAAGTGTAGCTGTAATTTCCAGCATGTACTTTCTTATTTTTGCACTTGCTCTTTGAAAATGGGTAGTGGTCTGAACGAACTGATCTCGTTTTGTTCCATTTTGTCTACATGCACTTTCAAATAATCTGCACTTTGGTTGCTGTCACGACTCTTAAACTTATTCTCCTGTGGTTTTACCTATAAAGGATTAGAAGCATAGTATCTTTTTATTACATTTTAATCGTAACATTTTCATTGTCTGTGTTATTTTCAATATCAAAAGAATGTCTTAAATTTTAAATCATGCTTTTAAAATCAAACATATATAAAATGTTTATTGCGCATCTTTTATGGTTTTATAAACCGAAATAAAGATTTAGTTAATGAATGAATGATCCAGTAAAATGTTTTGCTAAAATGCAGGAATTACATTTGTCGGCGAGAACCCTTAGCAATATACTATTCAGGTCTCACTGATACTGTACCGGACACCGACATTGATAGTGTTGATCTGATCATCTGTTTAGAAAATTACTGTCCTGTATCTACTGGTATATCAACGACAAAACAAGCCACTTCAAGATAGATAGTATTTCATATTTTACGCTTTTTACTAATTAGCAAGCAAATCTTTCCCTGGGAGACCTAAAGCATATTAAACTAAAGCTAAAAACTGTTGTTGCAGCTCTGTTGAGACATGTTCCTATTTCAGAGATATGTAAAGCAGCTCCACAGAGACCTGTATATACATTTACCACACACAAATGTCTGGAATCAGACTCCAAGGAAGATGCCGGAGTAGATCATGTTTCTCGCGCACATTATAGCAACAAACAGTAACTGGATTTTTGATATTTTTGTCTAAATAGGCTGAGGAAAAAATAGCAGGTTAAATGTTAAATTAGAGGCTTTACAACATTTGGATTAATAGATTATGCTGATGACCTCCAAATCAGGTAGAATAGTTCTGTAATAATGGACAGTTCAGTTAATGTGAAAAGATAACTTATTCACCACATTGAGGCAATGTGTTGTGCCTATCCACACAGGAAGGATTCGAATGATTGCCATCAGTGGACTAAAAGTGATTTCCCTTTGTATTTTGAAGACTTCACTTTTGCGAAGTTTGTACATCTGAGGACTGTGCGTTGTAGTTACTTGGTGTGTTTCCTCAAATGTTAAAGATACAAATGTATGTAAACATAGCATTTAAGTAAAGTATGAAACTTTATGTATAGCAACCCCACGGTTGCAGACCTCAATCCTAGTTTTCCAGTTTAAAGTCAGTACCCAAACCTGAGCATTTCTGTCCTGCGCACTGCATCCTGAAGTTCCATCAACCGTTCTTTATACTGGTTCCTCTCCATGAGCACACGTGCCATCTCAGACCGAGTGAACCTCTTGCGCTGGGCTGCTGGCACATCTGCCTGGTCAAAAAAAGCAAAGGGTAATAAGATGAGACCTCCAAGTTTGAATGAAAACTCTTATGTCATACAGAGGGCATCATACATACAAAAACATTTCCTTGCAATTGGTAAGGATAAAGTTACCTTTAAGGAGACCGCATTACTCCTAATACTCCTATACTACTACACTCCTAGTCCACAGGCTCGTTAGTATCATCAATTTGTTGGTACAGTTGCCTCCCAGTACGAAAATGCTTCTATAGCTACAATATAAAGATGTGTGTAACCATTATCAGGCATACATGCTTATAAGGGCATGCCCCATTCCCGCAAGCAGGGTGATCAGTTGCCAGTTTTTCCTTTTTCTAATGAATAATTAAGACAGTGTTATGTTTCTGTATGGTGGATGAGGGGCGGTTTTGCTAATGGGAGAATTCACAGAATAGGAGTAACGTGGAACCTAGCACCACATTCTCTTTCTCAGGCTTAAAACAATGTTATTTTCAAACATTTGCAAATAATTGTGAACTTGTTACTGTAGGAAGGCCCCCAGAGAGTAATTTAGAAGCTAAAAGAACAATGCTAAAGAGTGCAGGGTATGTGGACGCCGAAGAAAGAAAAAAAGAATGCATCTTACATCAGAAAATTAGCAACATTAATGAGAAATGACAGTACTAGTAATCACATAGTTCTGAAGTTTTTCCCCCATATTAAGTTCAGTAGAACATTTCAATTGAGATATTATTATTTAGATCATTCGCCCAATCATTCTTGTTATCCAAGAAGGAAAGGTTGTTTACCTGTAATTCACATCAAAGTCATAAGCACTGAATAGTTTTGCACACGTGTGGGAATTCTGGAGCACTCTTAAAATGTGTGTGTATATATATATATATATATATATATATATATATATATATATATATATATATATATATATATATATATATATATATTACCTACTGGCGATAGCCAGTGGGTATATATAGTTAGGATTTTTTCTCTATGGGATTTCTGAAAATTCTATGTCTAATAACTTTGGCGTTTGTGGACGGAATTGGCTGAGCAGCCCCTGAAAATTTGGAGGGGTTTCGTCAAGGGGGGGCCAAGAAAAAAGGGGGGTCCCAAAACGCGTTTTCCCCATTCATTTTTCCATAGGGCGGTTGGACTCACTTTTAGCTCGAACAGCTGAATAGATTTACATGAAACTTGGCAAAATTGTAGATATGGCTTGCCCGACGTGCCTTTGCTATGTCTCAATATATGTGCTCCAGTGGATTTTGAGAAATTAACGTTTAAAAAAATATACATATCTGTGACAGCGCTCCGGTTAGCGCCCCGGTTCGCGTACCTGACGCGTAACGGAACTTCGCGAAGCGAAGCTGATTGGCTCTCCGGTGTCTGTCAACATTCTAAACAGTCCGGAGCGGCCGCCATCTTGTCTCTCGGTACGATCGAGAGACAAGATGTGGTGAAAAACGAAGGGGGAAATGAAGGAAAGGGGGTAAGGTAGACCACTCCTGACCCCCTAGGATTGATGAGGGGGATATTAAAGTGCCCCGCGATTTTTCGCGGTAGAGGCGCTTCCCGGTACGCGAACCGGGCAGCTAACCGGCAGCGTAACGGGAGTCCGCCATCTTGTGTTTTTGGAGCGTCCAGTTCGCGTACCGGGTAGCGTCCCGGTAAGCGTAACAAGGGAAAAACCAAGAGAAACAGTAAAAAAAAAATTAAGGGAATAGATTTCCAGCAAACTTGGCAAAATTGTAGGGACTGTTTGTTTGATGTGCCTTTGCGAGGCCTCAAGATATGTGCACGTGTAGATTTTGTCTAATTAAGGTTAAAACAAATATATATATCTGTAAGCGTGCTCCGGCACGCTTACGTTACGGGTTTTGTTTGCGCTGCAGAGCCGATACGTCACGGTTATGCGACGCGTCATGAGGCGTCTCACGTGGCTACGTGATACGTCACGTAATAAAGAATATATTTTACAGCTATAGATATTAGCTTTTAAAAAAACAATGAAATTCACTGAAAAAACCATAGGTTATAGACCATATATAGTTAGGAATTTGCATTTACAAAACCTTGAAAATTCACTGAAAAAACCATAGGTTAGAGACCATATATAGTTAGCTGGACATTTTATTGACATAAAACCAATGAAATTCCATATATAGTTAGTTGCACTAACTATATATCGCGCACCCGCAATCCACTGCTGATGATGTCACATATTACATCATTCATGACATGGTCAGTGACATCACTGATAACATCACTGATGACATCTCAAATGACATCACTGATGAGTGAATATATATATATATATATATAACATTCCACCCAAAGATGGAAAGGTCCACGCGGGTGAATAATCTGCCTTCTTTATTGATAGAAGCTCCGGAATGGGGGCGGAGTGCAGGACGATTTAAAAGCGGAAGCGCAGCTGCGTGTTTTACTGGGCAGAGGCATCTGAGGAAGGCAATTTAGCCGAAATGCATTATGCCAGTTCTGCTCTCCATTAGACCTTTCTCCTGATTTCTTCGAGTGACCCCTTCCTTCTGCTTGCTGAATATATATATATATATATATATATATATATATTATCCTCTCCAACAGCAGCAAGAAGAAGAGGCCACAGAGGGGATTCTGTAGAGGGGTCTTTTATTGCCACAAACACCAAAGTTCAGGGCGGATGCATTTCGGCATTATGAGCCTTCGTCAGCGCCAAATGGTGGTTGCAGTAGGCGGGTAATCATGCTGGTTTAAGTACCTCTTCCCCTCCTGTCAGGTGAAAGCCGGCTCCGCCCCCGAAAAGACAGCACGGAATGGGATTCGCTGCCTTAGGTACCCTGTAGGATGCCCAGTGCATCAGTACTACAGGTACCACAGTGTGTGTGTGTGTGTGTGTGTGTTTTTTTGTTTTTTTTCAGGATTGGGTTTTTGGTTTACTTGTTAGTCCCTAGTAAAGTGCACTGAGTGTGCCGTGTGCCAGGGCCTGTAAATCAAATGCTACTAGAGGGCCTGCAGCACTGATTGTGCCACCCACGTGAGTAGCCCTAAAAAGGTAACTCAGACCTGCAATTGCAGAGTCTGCACGCAGTTTGTAACTGCCATGTCAACGTGGCAAGTGCACCCACTTGCCAGGTCCTAAACCTTCCCTTTTCTATGTCAGTCATCCCTAAGGTAGGCCCCCAGGTACCCCGTGGGCAGGGTGCAGTGTATGTGAAAGGTAGGACATGCCCTGGTGTATGTGGCACGTCCTGATATTAAATTACAGCCCATTTTGTTTTTCACTATTGCAAGGCTATCTGTTCCCCATGGAACAGAATGGGAAGTTTGTTTATAACATCTTATAAACATAACTGGCCCTGGGAACTAGGTGGGAAAATAAAGTTTAGTATGCCTGAACTCATAATCTAAAGATGCATCTTTTAGTGAAGGTGATTTTTTACAGTCTGTGCTTGAAAATACCACTTTTAGAAAGTAGGTATTTCTTGCTCAGTCATCCCGTGTGGCTCTATTGGTTTGTGGATTGCCTGTCTGGGCTTTGGATGACAGAAGGCTGGGGAGCAGGAGTGGCTCCAGATAGTCTAGGTAGGGTCAGGAAAGGGCTGAATAGACCTGGGATGCAATGGGGGAAGGGGGAGGAGATTTCCTTGCACCTCAAAGAGCCTGGTCTGCCTCTGACAATGCCGTGTCCACCCCCTGCCAGGAAATAACACCAGAGAAGGCAGAACTGGTTCTGGATGGGTACATACACTCTCTGCCTAAGAGATCAAAGGATTTCGGGATATAAATATTGGGGTCCAGACGCCTGAACTTTAGAACTCTTTTGGATCAAGAAGACTGCCAAGACGAAGAGCTGGAGAAGCTGTGAGGAGGGACTACCACTTTGGTGTGTGCTTTACTGTGTTGGCCTGCAGTGGCTGCTTCTGTCTTGGGCAGTGAAAGGACTGGACTGAACTTTCTGCAATCTACTTTTGTGAGTTTCTCAAAGAGCTTGAGGTAGAGCTTGCCCCCTGTTCAAGAAGTCTCAGGAACAGCAAAGACTTCAAGCTCTTCTGCCCTCAGCATTGGGGACTGTGCATTTTGTGCTGCAACACGACGACGTCTACGACACCACTGCCGACTCAGTGTCCTGAAAGCACCGCAGAGGGCACCACTGCAACGCCGCAATGTGACCCTGGTCTCACCGATGATGCCTGTTGATGCCGCCACCGAGCCGTTGCTCCCACCGCGACCTGTGGCACCGCACTCCGCACTGCCTTGCTTCACGACGACGCTGTGGTATCCCCGACGACACTCCACACTGAAATCAAAGCTGCTGCTTGCACCGTGGTTTAAGGGCACTGCTCGTAAAGTTACATGATGCATCGCCCTCATCCTGCACCCCAGCCTTGGCCTACGGACGGCAGCGCCATCGACTCTAGTTCATCAGCCGTCGACAACGCTTCAGCAACTACGACGCCGCTGCTTGTACTGTGACCTGCCAGCATCGTGACGAGCACCGCCTTCATCTCGCACCGCGACCCTGGACTCACTGATGATGCCATCTGACGCCACCACCGAGCCGCTGCTCGCACCGCGACCTGAGGGCACCACTGGTGTTGACAGTGCTCTAACAGGAGCTGCTTTCCACCAAAACTTGAGAACTACCCAGAGTTCTCTCCTTTTTTGTATAAATATATATATATATATGTATATATGTATATATATATATATATATATATATATATATATATATATATATATATATATATATATATATATATTTATTCATCACAGAACTCCTCATTACTACCACACAGGCGAAATGAAGAAACTGACCCAGCGGCTTCAGGTAAGAAGATGTTTTTTAATCCAACCTTTCCAGTTAACGCGTTTCGAGCATCAAGTGCCCGTGATATATATATATATTTGCCAACAAACAGTTCGGAGGAATGCGCTTTTTGCATAGATGGTGCCGGTGTCGAGGATGGACTCCCCCTTGTTTACTTGTGACTCCACAAAATTTTCCACGCTGGAAATCACCGCACTCCAAGGGAATCAATATTTTAAATATTTATGGCAAATGTGCCATTAAACACCATCAATCACCACCAACGCGTTTCAACTCACACGGGTCTTCCTCACGGTAATGTGAGTCCATTCTCCATTTTAAAATGTATAGTGTTAACCCATTTCTTGCCTCTATGGTACATGTATTGTTCCATATATACAATTACTCGTTTGTTTGTTACAAATTAATTAAACAATGGCAGTTTCTGCCACAGTTAATGCCGCATGTTGCAATTTCAAAGCTTAAAGTCCTGCAGTTTCGCTATTTTTGTGCTGCACTATTTTGCATTTCTTTGACATGTTCCAAACCCAAATATATATCCTTGTTCGGAATCTTATTGTTCCTTTGCTGTTGTTTCAATAGTGCTTTATTGACAATCCTTGTTTAGTCACATAATCCTTCGTTCATGGTGTTTAAGGCATCCACTACTGGTTCACTCTGCGTCGCATAGTGCATTGTTTTTTCCGGTGTTGCGCAGGTTTTCCCCAGTTTAACCCTGCTCAGTGCATTAATATTCACCAAATAGTGTACAGGTCTTCCCCCCGTTATGTTGCTCCTTAGTGCTCTACGTGCACTTCATTCTGCACTTGTTTATTCAATAAAGCTTCTACAATTCATTGAGTCCATTGTGTATGTTCTTATGTATATGCCTTGTCCATGTTTGTTTTTCTTACACTTCTTATCTAGTAAATGACTGTCATTACTAAAAGCTAAGTGCTATATGTTTTAAGGATTGTTTATCTGTTGGTTTTGCACCATTTTAAGCGATCCATACCAGTTTTTAATTCAATATGCTGCTTGATGTTCACAGTTCATTTACATGTTCCTTGGGCGGTAAACTCTGTCAGTTGGCGTCACTTTTCACAAATGGATGTACAATTCCTCATCTTCATTGAGGCCATGTGGGATCTTGGTCTTGAATATGTTTAAGTTCATTTTATTTGCATAGTTAATTAAAACCATTGCAACACAGATTTCAAAGTTTCTTAAAACATCATTAACAAACACTTAAAATAGGTAATGAAATAGGAAATTCCTTTGAATTAAAAAGAAACTCAGCAAAGCCGGATAGAGCACATTTCTACACTATCTGCAGGATAGTGCTGGTCTCTGTGTTAAAAAGGTCTCGTCCTGTTCAGCCATATACTGTGTTTGCCCCATGGGCTCTGCTTGCTCCGCGATGTCGCACTGGTGCTAGACAGACATGTTCAATAAGATGTCATTTAGTCCTATTGTCCATCTGCTGCTCGGCCTGCGTCTGTAGTATTTTCCACCAGTTTTGACATTCTCTGTTCAGCCACTCAAGAATTTCACAAATCTGCAGTTTAATTGCGTATTTGATGGATTCAGGCCTTCTGGTGCCAATCCCTCTTTGCTTAAATTGATTTTAAAGAAGCAATGGGCAATGGGCATGCTTGTTGCAGGTCTTCACATAGACAGGTTACGTGAAGGATGTCGCTATTGTTAGAGTTACATAGCCTGCAGGTCTTAATGCAGTCTTTCCTCACCCATGGCGGGAAGTGCGCTGTGCATGTCAGAATCCCTAGTCTGTACTTTAAGAAGTCTTGGTGTTGAATATGATTATCACTCTGGACTCAAGACATCTTAACTTCAGGGTTCTGTTTCATTTTTGGGGACAGTCACTAGACCAAAGTACTTGATATCTTGCCATTTTCTGTTTGGATGAGAATTTTCTGATGTAAGATGCATTCTTTTTTTCTTTCTTCGGCGTCCACATACCCTGCACTCTTTAGCATTGTTCTTTTAGCTTCTAAACTTCAGGGTTCTGTTTCATTTTTGGGGACAGTCACTAGGCCAAAGTACTTGATATCTTGCCATTTTCTGTTTGGGTGAGAATTCAGGTGCTTTGCAATGGCATAGTTCAGGTCTCTATTTTGAATGACTTGAAGATGTTCCTAAATTCTCTTCTTAAGGGGACATATAGTGCTCCCTATGTAGCGGAGTTCACAATGACACTCAATCACAGACTACATATGTAGATTCACATGCGATTCTTTCGTTAATGTAGAAGGTTTTTCCCATGAAGTCCTTCACCTCTCTTATGTTCTTCCCAATTTTACATGCTTTGCATTTAGTGCAGTGTATGAACCCTTGTTGTTCCATGAGGCAGTTTTTCTTTGTGTTTGATACCAAATGGCTTTTGACCAGCTTAAAGGTGTTTTCCGATATGTTATACTGGGTCTTTCGCCAATTTTTTCACCAAGAGTGCTCCGGAATTCCTGGACGTAAGCAAAACGATTCAGAATTATTCATTAAAAAAAGGAAAACTGGCAACTGTGCACCCTGCTTGCGGGAATGGGGCATGCAGACCTATGCCTGTCTCTTCTAGGGGGGTCCTCATCAATACTCAAAAGCACTAAATAAAATGAAAAGCCCATTCCACAGGAAACAGACATTTCCCCCACCCCTCCAAACCCTCACACCCCATCAATGCTGCTCTCAGTAATATCACAGACCTAACTTTTTGGCCCCTGGGGAAATGTTTGCAAGTACCCATGATCTAGACAATGTCTAGTAAAGATTTGCACAGATCTCTATGTAGCAGCTTTGCATATTTCAGAAATGCAGCTAAGAAGAACTACAGTTGCAGCCTTCCCTCTTGTAGAATGTGCTTTAGGTCTACTTGGTAAGGATTTTATTAGCTAGTTGGTATGAGACAAGTATTTAGGAAACAATCCAACAAGAGACCGTCTGTTTTGATTAAGCCAAACCTGCTCTCACTGGGCCATAACTATTAAAGAGGTGATCTGATTTCCTAATGTCTTGGGTTTTACCTAGGTAGAACTTCAGAACTCAAGAGTGTGTAAAGACCTTTCAGTTGAAGTAGATGGACTAGGGAAGAAGGTTGGTAATGAAATGATTTGATTAACATGGAAGCCTGAATCTACCTTAGGTAGACAACTTGGATGAGTTTTCATCATCACTCTAAGACTATGAAAGACGTTGTACGGTTCTACAGAGTATAACGCTTGAATTTCACTCACTCAGTGTGCTGAAGTGATGGCTACTTGGAGAACCGCTTTCCATTACAGATGCTGCAAAGAGACTGAATGAATAGGTCCAAATGGGCGAACCATTAACATGGAGAGAACAACGTTAAGTTCCCCAAGGAGGGGATGGTGACTTAATTGGAGGGAATCTTTTAAGCCCTTCTAAGAAGTCTTGAAGGAATTTTAAGGAAAGACATTTGTGATGGAGATTTTCTATAGGCTGTTATAGCCTGAAGATGCACATTAATGGAAGAAAACTGTAACCTAACATTGCTAAATGAAGAAGGTAGGATAGAACAACGTATTCCTGACACAAGATTGGATTGTGTCTGCTTTGAATGCACCATAACTAAATCCTCTTCCACTTAAAGGCATATTATTTTCTTGTGGAAGTTCTTTTAGCCTCTCTTGAAAAGCCCATTTAATCTTGGCAGGCCTAAATGACCATAGCACAGGAATTCAGGATCCAAGCTGTCTAATTCAGTGCTGGAAGTTTGGGGTGTAGTATCTTTTCCCTGAACTTAAAGAAGAGATCATGTCTGCACGATAATCTCTTGTGTGGTCATTCTCATAGGTGAAGAAGAACAGTGAACATCCACTGACTAGAACATTCCGGTACTATCATTATTATCCTGGTGCTGGACCTGTAGAGTTGAATGTATTACTGTCAGAATGAGAGGAATTGGGGGAAATGTGTAGAGAAACTTCTCTGACCATTTTATCAAAGGGGCATACCCTTTCAACCCTGGTTAGAAGTATCTGGATGCGAAGCCTCTGCATGTTTTGTTGCTTGCGTCTGCAATCAAATCTATTTGCGGATATATCCAGTCCTGGATAATGTCTTGTAAGACTTCATCGGTTAGAACCCAGTCGTGATTTTCCTGAAATACCAGACTGAGTGAATCTGCTTATATATCCTGAATCCCTGGAAGATGGATGGCTTTTATGATTAGATTTCTGGCTATTAGTCATTTCCGTATTGTTCGCACCTCAAAAGAGAGGTCGAGAGCGAGTCTGTCCTTGCTTGTCCAAGTAGTGCATTGTTGTATTGTCAGTCTGAACGAGAAAGGAATCCATTGTTATTGAAGGAAGAAAAGCTTTCCGGGCCAGATGAACAGCTCTCAATTCTAGAAGACTGATATAAGTCTTTTTTTCCAGATCAAATCCCTTGGGTTTGCAAGTGTCCCATATAAGCTCCCCATCACAGGAGAGAGGCATCTGTGATCAATGCTCGAAGTTGGCAGAAGCCAATGGAATGGTACTCCTTCCAAGAGGTTCTTTGGCTGTTTCCACCATGGGGGAGATTGTATTGCCTCTTGTGACAGAATCAGTTTCTCTTCTCAATGGTCCAATAGCTGATTCCACTGGTCTTATAAGGATTGCTGCAGGGTCCTCATGTGCAATCATGCATGTGGAACTAGAAAGATGAAGATGCCATCGAACCTAGTAGGGATGCAATCTGTCTCGCTGTTGATGGCGAGTCTGTAAGAGATTGTAACATTTCAGATTGATTGATAAGAACCTCACCTCCAAAGGATACAGTCTTTCAGATTGGGTATCCAGTATTGCTCCCGGATATTGTATCTTTTCGACTGGACAGGTTGTCGTCTTTGAGGTTTACTTGAAGACACAGCTTGTTCAGCATTTTGAGACAGACGTATGTTTCTTTGTCTCCGCTGGAGACATACCCTTCATTAACCAATCGTCCAGGTTAGGTTTAATGAAAATCTTTTGTTTCCTTAGATGAGTTGCAACAGCGGGCATACATTTTGCGAACATTCGTGGAGCAAATTTTTGTTTGAAAGGTAGGACCCTGTATTGGTAATGATGAGATTCTACTTTAAATCTATGGAACTTTTTATGCCTTGCTGCTATTGGAATGTGAAAGTAGGCATCTTGGAGATCTACTGAACACATCCAGTCTCCTTGATGTAGTTGTTGATAAATTTAGTGTAATGCCAACCTCCAGAATTTTTCTTTCTTTATGTACTTGTTGAGTATTCGCATATCTAGAATGGGTCTGAATTCTTGTTTCAGTCTTTTCTTTCCCACCAATAAATCCCCAGTCCTCTCTGGTGATGAGGAACCTCATGCTTCTTTTTGCAGTCGGTCTCTCGGAAAAGCCGATGTTTTGATTGGTGGATTTAAAGGAGGAGGAGGAGACCTGAATTTAAATGAATATCAATTCTGAACAATATTTAAGACCCATTTGTCTGCTGTTACTATGCAAAACTCTTCCAGATGTTTGGTAATACTTACCCCATTCCCCCAAACCCCTCGTACCTCCTATGATATTCTTTTCGTTCCTCTAGACCAACAACCGTCAAAGTATACATCTCTGTTTTCATTTTGGACATCTCATCATCTGCATGAGAACCAAAGAGTGTTCATTGAAAATTGTAAATTTAAAATTCAATGTAGAGCCTCTGGTTTAAGACCGTTCAATGTGAGCCAAGATGAACTATGTGCACAAATTCCATGACAATATCCATGAGCAGCAAGACCCGATGTATCAGCTGCTTCACTTATCTGATTTAATACCGGACCACCTTTGTTTAAGATCTTTTGGAAATCTGGTCTGTCCTCTTTTTGGAATTTCTCAACAAATCTGTTTAATCAATCCCACAGGAACCTATTATACCTTCCAAAGAAAGGAAGCACTAGCTACTTTCTTTGTAGATGCAAATGTTCCACACTTTACCACCACCAGAGCAACTACTTGTTTGCTTTCCTTGTCTGGTGGCATGGAAGAGGAAGGAACAACAGCATGGGACTTTCTTGCTGCTACAATAACCGAATCTGGAGGATGGTCCGCACTGAGGAACAGTGGATCCGGGTCATGTGGTTTGTATTTTTTTGGAGAAGTCAAGATGGAGCAGACATCAGCAGGTGCAATGAATAACTGCATCACAGGTTCTAGTAGGCCAGGAACAGAGGAAAGCCATGGTTGAGCAGGTGTTCTGTGATATAAAGTCTAAAAAATCACAGAAGATGATGCAGTAGAAGTAGGGATATCAATGTTTAATTTTAGTACGCATCTTATTATCATCTTGTTAAAGGTAAGGCAGTCTCCTATTGGAGACCCACTTGCGGGAGTAATCAGAGTAGGTGAGTAATCTCTGACTGATGAGCAAATAGCCATAGACCTAGATGGAGATCTCTGTGTGAAGCTGGCTCAGTATATGGTGTACACCTTTTGGTGAGGCCCCCTGCACTAAGTCCAGGCAACTCTTATTGGTAGTTGTAGTGGTCCCTGATAACGAAAGCTCTCAAGTGGCAGTTTTTGAGAGCAGCGAAGGCTTATCCAGGAAGGTGAAAAGCGGATGCATTTACCACAACAGTCAGTGAGTAAGTTAAAACACAAGACAAAACACCACTAGTATTAGAAAAATACTTCTGTAACACTCTACTGGATATATCTCCTACCCCAAGATTTCAATACACACAAAGTAATACTTTAAAAGAGGAAAGTATACATAGGAAAACACATTAGCCCCTATTGGGGGTGAGGGACAAACCATTTACTAAAATAATGGGATGTGAGGTGAGCAACCAAACGAGACTGACACCCAAGGATGAAGAAGCCAGGGAAAGCACGGAACCACCAAAGGTAAGTAGCTAGGGACCCCCCGGGCGCCGGAGTGCAGAGGTGTTACATCAGATCAAACGTCCATAGGATAACACGTGTAAAGTCGTGGTTGGTATTTTACTGTTTCAGGACCCTTCCCAAAAGACCCCGAAGAAACCAGTTTGATCAAGGAAGGTTGGAAAGCAAACCCACCCATGGATACCCTGGGAACCAGGATACCTACACCAGAGAGCCAGGTGCATAGGTGCGAAGTGCTGTCCGTTGATGTCAATAGAGGATCTTAGAAGTCCGGCGGCTATACCAACTCCGTGGACAGTTGAGGGGACGAGTCCAAGACATCCGGAGGTGCCCAGGAGGAGCACAATGCCACCTCTTTTCAGAGGTGGAGCTCAGGTGATGATGCAGAAGCACAGGAGAAGTCCACACGCTGTCTCACGATGTTTGAAGGACGCAGGAAGGTCAGTGGCCTTGACAAATGTAACAGTCAGGTTGCGGAAACAATGGTTGGGTGCAGACCAGAGAGCACTATGAGACTAACCCATCAAGGGTAGGTCAGGTCTGGCCCCCAGCATGCAGGAGAGCCAGCAAGAATCGATGGAGACCCCAGGTGGTCCCTCTGACAGCAGGCACAGGGAGTTGCAAGGAGGCCTCAGCAGCACACAGAAGATGGACGCCCACGTTGCAGGAAGGACGACACTCTTGGAGCTTTGCAATGGTTGTGGCTAGGGCTTCTTGGAGCTCGAAGAACTTCAGTCAGGAGAGTCGACAAGCCTTGGCAAAGGCAAACCAACACGGTGCACAGGGATGTGATTTAGATTGATTTGGAAGGATTACAATCTCCCAAGTGGCAGGGAAGACTGGTCAGTCTCTGGGGAAACAAGTCACCACCTGTGTTGCAGAGCCAGGAGGTGTCCGTGGGGCAATAGGATCACCAAACCAGACGCCGATGTTTAGGTGCCTGTGGATGCTGGGGAGGGACTCCTTCACTCCAAGGGAGATTCCTTCTTACTTGAATGCAGGCACAGTAGTGGAAGACTGGGGATGCACGGCCACGGAGTTGCAGAAATTTTGAAGAGCATGGGGACAAAGTTGCAGTAGGAGTCTTCCTACCAGGAGAAGTCTTGTCTTCGCCCCTGGCTCAATCCAGCAGCAGAGCTCCAGTGTCCAACAGCAGATGTGTCTTCACACAGAGCTTGACAAATCTAAGGATCCACCCTCTGGGGAGCCCTTAAGTAACCCTAAAAGGGGGAAGGACACCTTCTGCGGTGATCTTCCTATCAGAGGAGGGTAAGGACCTAAACAGTGAGATGCTCCCAGGAGCCAAGATTCAAGATGGCAGAATCAAGCAGCCTGTTCCACAAAAAGTAACCCACGGTCTTGTGAACGCTGTTCACAAGTTCCTGCAACTAACCCTGGAAAGTTAGATATGGGAAGATCCTACATGAAGCAATTTAGTTGTTATCCACTATAGAGTGGGGAAGGAAACACTTCCTTTTGTTTGTATTACCCTCACACACCCTAGTGGTGTCATGCTTCATCATCGGGTCACCCTGACCCCTACAAGTCAGGGTGGGCTCAAACGTATTCCAGGGAGCTCTTGATGAAATATACCCAGGGGGAGTTAAATATTAAAAATCCGCAAACAGATACCATTATCTCTTTATTCATGGACCTGTTAGTAATATTAAAATGCTAAACAGGGGGGGTGGCGGGGGGGGGGGTCAATGGGAATTGTATGGTCCTATGACCCCTAGTGCCAAAATGTTTCAGTCCTTGATTGGCCCAGGAGGTCCTGGACTTTCATCAGGGCAAACAAGGGTTATCCTCCCTGGATAAAGTGAAAAGGGGAGTCCCTATTCTACTTTTATCTCTCAAGGGCAGAAAGCGGCTCCTTAAAAGGATACACCAACTATTTTGTCTTTAGTAATTTCTTTACTCCATCCCTCTTTGGGAGAGTATGTACATCACTGAGGACTCCAGGATCTGAGGGGTAGCCCTTTAGTCAAACCACCATCAAGGGTCCTGCCCCGCGGTAATACCTATTGGGTCCGAGTCCCTGGGCTTGCGGGATCATGCAGCCACCTGGAGGATCTCTGGGCACCTCCCAGGGGAGAAGCTTGACAGGGGGTGGTCATTCCCCTGTCTTTTGTGTAGTTTCGCACCAGAGCAGGAGCAGAGGGCTCCTGTACTGGTGGTGGGAACTGGTTTATGTTAGGAGGGCACCAAATGTGCCCTTCAGTGCAGACTAGAGGTGCTCACAAAAGCCCCCACCCTACCTAATTCTAAAGGAGCCCTCCTCAGTACACGGTGTCATTCAACTAGCATTGGAATCGGTGTAGTTGCATGATTTCAACATGTTTGATAGCAAACATGACCAGGTTCGGAGAAGCCATTATGTAGTTGGACATCCTGAGTTGCCAATGTCCACTACATACCTTAAAATCGCTTCCCCGCACTTACAAAGCCCTGAGAATTGAGTCTGGGGTATGTAGCAGTACCTCTGCTTGTGCAGGGGTACCCACCCACTTAGAACCATGCACCCTGCCTGTGGGCTGTAAGGCCTAACTTAGGGGTGACCTAAAGGTCTTAAGGGCAGTGACCGGGAAAATTAGGAAAACCTTATATCTAAAGTAAAAGGTGCATGCACCATTTCACTCCGGCTGCAATGACAGACCTGCAGACACAGTTTGCATGGGCTCCCATGGGTGGCATAATACATGCTGCAGCCCAGGGAAGACCCCTGGTGTACCAATGTCATGGGTACCTCAGTACCATATACTAGGGACTTACAGGAGCACTAACTCTGAGGTGTGCAAATTACTTAAGAGCATTGCCACTAGGGTCCTGGTTAACAGGATCCAGTGAACCACAGTAAAAACACACGGACACCAGGCAACATGTTGGGGTAATTATGCCAGAAAGATCCTACTTTCCCACAATCTCCGTCTGTGGCAAGATCTGGACCTTTGGGATCTTCTAGATCTTGATGTAGATCTGGTCTAGATGTCACTTTAGATTTGAAACAGTGACATAGTGGACTCCTAGATTTTGTTGGATTTATACGTGGCGAAGCAGTAACATGCAGGCTAATGAAGGACCCTACGTGAGTCGCAGGTAGCACGGATGTTATGCCTAGAGAATATTGGGGAGATGGAGGCTCCATGGAAGATGGTGTATCAAACATTTGGACCTCAGGTGTGACCCTTGATGGTGAATAAGTACGAGAACACGGAGTCTGAGGTATGGGACACAGGTCTATGCTGTAAGCTTTGAAGCCAGCGTAGAGAGATATTTAAAGGTGAGTATGCTCTGGGCTTATATGTAGAGCTAGGCCTAGATTCAGCTGTGGTTATTGTAGTGTCCTTTGACATCAGATTCTTCTCTCTAGCCATCAACAGTGGCTTTTCTGCTGTTTGCCAAGTCTAATATTTTTCCCTCGGCATTGGCTTCTGTGCTGATTTGATGTCGAAACCTGCTTCTTTGACTTAAATGGGTGGCAGACTGCTGACCTCGACGGTGACTTTGACGCTGATGTACGTCTTGAAAGTGAACGCCAAGGATGTTTCGACAGAGTGGCGGCTTGATCTTACCTTCATTTATGATGGTGTACCTGTCGACAGCGTGCACACAGGTAACTATTTGGTTCTCTACATCATACCTCTCAACGTTGATCGGGAATTTTTCCTCTTTTGATGGTGATGTATTTCTCTAGGCCCTCCTCTTTGAGAGTCCTTGGAGCGAGAGGTGAGCTCTTTGGAAGTAGACTGACCTTCCCCAAGAACTGTTGATGAAGCACATGTCCTATCTTGGAGACTATGTAGCCTGATCTTTCCTCAGTCGTTCAGGCATGATGGGGTACATGGGTACATTGAGGTTCTTAAAGGCATAGTGCCAGTTTTTCTTTTCTATTCTTTGAAAGGCAGCCTATTGGCTAACAAATTCTCATATTCCCTTTCTTTTTGAAAAAGGTTTGGAAGAGGTTTTCTATCGTCTTTTTTTATTCATGACATATCTCTATGTAATTGGATTCTTTTAAAAATGAAAATTCAACGTAATCAGGCCATTTTGAGCTTCTATTTAGACTCTAGCTATATACTTGTAAAATACTGCATACAAAGTTTATTACACACATATATATATATATATATATATATATACACATATATATATATATATATATATGTATATATATATCTATTAGACATTTTTACGAGTGCTCTGGGATTCCTGCATGTGGGTGGGGCTACTTGGTGCTTATTACTATTAATGAGGATCCCCTGGAAGAGAAGAGATCTTTTTCAATAAGAGATAGACAGTATCACTAGTTAAAAGTTGATTTACCTTGGAAGGGTAAGTTACGTAGATGTAATCCTAGTTCTTTACAATGGATATTCTCTCTAATGGTCATAAAAAGTCGACTATCTCCACATGTGTGCGAGATTCCAGAACACATCTCAACAAAGCAACTGAAACCTAACAGCTCTTTTGGCTGAAAACACCACTGCATAATAATACACAGTCAACAATAAAACAGGAAACAGTGCCCTAATACTGAACGAGGCACAGCTGTTAAAATGTGTCTCTGCTACTTTAAGAATTCGAGAAGGCTGATCTAACCTCTCTATTATCTGAAGGAAGCCCTTCCATTATAGAATAATCTACTTTACATGACTATGGAAGTGTCTTCCCAGTGTGTTCTTGTGGTCTGAGAGTCTGCCATTTAGTGCAGTATTATCTTTCTACCTGTGTTTGGTACTCGTGTGTAACATGCACCCGTCACTTTCTCTTGCAACACACTGTTTTCTACCTCTTACATTTGTTTATTTTCGATACCTGCACAAGTGCCACCATTGCCTACGTAACGTTTGTTCTTGTGCCTGAATGCCCTCCATATATTGCAGTATTATACCTCTATGTTTACCTTGTACGCTTTTGTAACCTGCACACGTCACTTTTTCCTCCTGTAATGCACCGTTTGCTACCTCTTTTATTTTGTTGGTTCACGATTGTCACTTTTGTAATGCACCGTTTGCTACCTCTTGTATTTTGTTGGCTCACGATTGTCATTTTTGCTTCATTTAATGTAACGTTTGCTTTTGTATTTTGTTCACTTGTAATGTTCTCATGTATCAGTTCTGTTCCTATTGTGAAGCGCTCTGACACCTTCGGGTAAAGTCCGCGCTATATAAAAAGGCACAAATAAAATAAATAAATAAATAAAAAACCCATCAAGCCCGCAGGGAGACACAGGAGTTCATTTTTGAAGGCCAAAAAGCATTATAACAAAACTCCCACGCAGTACAGTGTGGCCACAAATCAAGGGGAGGAGCTTTTCTTTTTTTTTTTTTACTTCAGAGAAAATAGCCATAGTGAAATATTTGTATTACAAGTAACTAACCCTTTTTCACAGTGGGATATGCTTGAATATTCATAACCGATAGTACAGAGTAGCTAGCTAACTTAACCATAAGGACAAACAGTGCCACAAAGTTAACATCTAAGCAAACAAGCTGTGAAGAAATGCCTGAGCTACTAAAATTTGCGTTTTGCATTCCTAGTCCAGCAACGATGATGAGCAAAGCCATGGACTGACCTTCAAATAGCAGCCATACAAATGTCAAGAATGGAATATTTCTCACCAGTGCATCTGTGGCTACCTTTCCTAGAGTGGGCTTTAGATTTACTAAGAAAATGTCTATTATATTTCACATAACGGGGGCGTTGCGAGCGTCCACATAAGATAGTGTCCGCTCCTCTAAAGCTCTGTCGACCTTGCCACTTCATAAGCGGTTTTCCAGGCCCTGAGCAGCTCCCGGACCTCCTGCTGCGAGGGTTAGTCAGTGTTATGTAGGAGCAACTTTATTGAGGGGCTTTGTGCACCTAGGACCTTGCAGAGTCAGTGTCCTCGACTCGCCTTATAAGCCCAAAGCGACTGCTAAAATGGCAGCGTCTGCTTCATGGGCGCTCCAATGCAACTGAATGCGAACACTGTGCGAGTGTGCAGCACCAGTATTCACCCTTTTACATGAGACCAGATACCTCCAGCAGACACTCCAGAGGCCTCTGCAAGCAGAACATGGACACCGACATCCTGTGCCCCTCAGATGAGCCTTTCTTTCTGCGCCGTGCTTCAACGCGCATGCTGATCTGCCTCTGTGGCCTCTGAGGCCCAAAATTAAGTGGACATTTCAGAAGTGTGTAACATCTGGAACCTCCTACTATACGAGTCCTCGGGTCGACACTCCAGAACCTCTGCTGGCATGACATACATGACGGCATCTTGTGCCTAGGAGGTGAGCCTTTCTCCTTGCACCATGTCTCGGCTCGCATGCTGATCTCTCTCTCTCTGCAGCCTGTTCCGTACCACACGACGAAGACATCCCAGTCTCCACTGACTTGCTTCAAATATTAGCGCTGCCACTTAACATTGCTCCGGTCCCAACCTGGGTCGCTGTTCTTTAAACACAATGATCTGCTGAAACTACAGAAAGCGCTTTCAGTGGGCCTCTTGAAACATCCTGCTCAATCTATTATGCAAGCCAGGCCTTGTAGCATTTTCACAGGCTTCTACAGCTGCATCTGAGAAATTGTGTAACTTAACTGTAATACCCCTGTGGGGCTGATGGATACGGAAAATGCTACTTACCCACTATGCAACTGTTCTTGGCATGTAGAGCTGTAGAATCTCATGCTTATGCATAGATCGCCATCTAGTGTTGGGTCCAGATGCTTACACTTTGTTTTTCTTCGAAGAAGTTTTCCTAGTCACGAGATAGGTGACTACTCCTTTCGGTGATAGTGTGCATGTTCATCAACTCCATCTTCAGATTGTTTTCCCACAGAGGGTGAGAGAATGGGGTAGTAGTAAAGAATAGAGATGGCCATGTGCAAGTATGAATAGCACAACTACAGCAGCTACAGGTATCCGGGGAGGTGGGTGGGCGCATGAGATTCTACAGTTCTACATGCCAAGAACAGATGCATACTGGGTAAGTAGCATTTTCCGTGGCATGTGAGCTGTAGATCACATGCTTATGCATAGACTATACAGGAGTCTCCCCTAAGCAGTGGCTATCCTGTAACTGATGAAGTTGTCTGAAATAGTGTTTTAAGAACTGCTTGGCCCACATTAGCCTGTTGTCTAGCTAACACATCTACACAATAGTATTTGGTGAATGTGTGTGGTGTGTACCATGTTGCAGCTTTGCAAATGTCAGTAATAGGGATGCTGCCTAAAAAAGCCATAGTAGCACCGCACTTACAAGTGGAAAGTGCTCTAGGAGGTACCTCCTTTTAGCTTTTGCATAGAAAAACTGGATACAATCCCATATCCTGATTTGGATATGGGATTGCCTTTATGAGATGGTAGAAAAGCAACAAAAAGTTGTTTGGTCTTTTGAAATGATTTAGTTCTTTCAATGTAATACAACAGCGCTCTTCTAATATCTAAGGTATGTTGAGCTCTTTCTGCAACAGTCCAGTTGAGGGAAGAAGATAGGTAATTCAACCAACTGATTAATGTGAAATGCAGATACTACCTTAGATAGGAATTTGAGATTGGTACGAAGAACTACTTTATCTTTGTGTAGCTGGAAAAAGGGTTCTTCTATTGTTAGTGCCTGAAGTTTACCCACTCTCCTCAATGGGGTGATTGCAATAAGGAAAGCTCTTTTCTAAGTAATGAAATGTAGTTCAGATCTGTGAATGCTTTTGAAATGGCGGGCTCATGAACCTTGTGAGGACTATATTAAGATCCCACACTGGGGCAGGTGGAAGTCTTGGTGGTATAACTCTTTTCAGTCCTTCCATAAATGCTTTGATTACGGACACTCTAAAGAGTTGTGAACCAGGGTTGACGTGCCCATGTTGGAGCTATCAGTATTAGTGTGAGGGATGTTTGCCTGAGTTTCCAAACCACTGCTGAATGAGTGAGAGAGGTGGAAAAGTGTAAGCAAATATCCCTGACCAGTTCATCCGTAGAGCATTGCCTTTGGACAACAGGTGTAGATACCTGGAGGCAAAGCTTTGGCATTTTGCGTTTTGGGGAGTTGCAAACAAATCTATGTGAGGGGCTCCCCAAGCTTAGAAGTATGGGTGGAGAATTGAAGGTGAAGTTCCCATTTGTGTATTTGATACCTCTGCCTGCTGAGGAGGTCCGCAATCTGATTGTTGACTCCTGGGAGGTGTTCTGTTAGGAGATAGATATTGTGGTGAATAGCCCACCTTCAGATGTCTTGGGCTAAGTGGGACAGTTGGAGTGTGTGTGTGTCCCCCATATCAGTATGTAATACATAGCTGTCATGTTGTCGGTTCGGACCAAGACAGCTTTGCCAGACAGGTGAGCTTGAAAGGCTTCGAGAGCTAGAGAGATCGCCATGAGCTCTAAGTGACTGATGTGGACCAACTTTTGTTGGTGGTTCCACAACCCTTGTACTGTGTGTTGTTGAACATGAACTCCCCAGCCAGTAAGGGATGCGTCAGCTGTTAGTCCTGCCTGTAGAACCGGGTCTATGAACGGCCATCCTTTTGACAGATTTTGGGTTTTCCACCACTGCAGAGAGCGATGAGTACCACTCCTTACCAACACTAGATTCCTTAATAGACCGTGGAACTGGTTCCACTGTTTGTGTAAGCTTTCCTGAAGTGGGGGCATGTGCAATCTGGCGTGAGGAACGATCATGCCATCATTACCAACAGTTGCTTAAACATTCGAGCTGGAAGTGACTGACTGGCTTGAAATTTGTGAATTGGCGCTTGAATGTTTCAGATTCTGGCTGCGTTGGGAAATGCTAGAGTCCTTTGAGTATTCAGAGTGGCTCCTAGGTAATCCTGGACTTTGTGTGGCTGAAGATGTGATTTTAACACATTGACTGTAAACCCTAGGTGACTGGTTACGGAAGTATGATTGTGGCATTGTTGATACGTGGCAGATTTGATGAGCCAGTCGTCCAGATAGGGGAAGACATGTCTGCTTTGTCTTTTTAGATGCACAGCTACTACTGCCAGACATTTTGTGAAGACTCTGGGGGGCATTGGTGACTCCGAATGGGAGTACTACGAACTGGTGTGTTGACCTGCTACCAGGTACCTGAGAAATTCGCGGTGAGCCGGATGGATTGGAATATGAAAGTAGGTGTCTTTTAAGTCTAGAGTACAAAGATAGTCGCCCTTCTGCAAAAGGGGTAGAACTTGTTGAAGTGTTACCCTGTGGACATGGTCTGACTGTATGGAAAAATGTAGTTCCCCGAGATCTAAAATTGGTCTGACAGAGCCGTCCTTTTTGGGAATTAGGAAGTAAAAAGAGTAGACACTCGACACTTGATGCGGTGGTGGTAAGGGCTCTATAGCTGGTTTGAGTAGCAGGAATTGTACCTCTTGTTTCAGAAGGTATAGGTGATCCGGTGAATGTTTGTGCGACTTTAGGGGAATCTTTGGAGGAGTGCTGATAAACTCCAGGCAGTAACCAGAATGGATAATTTAAAGAACCCACTTGTCTGTTGTTATTGACTGCCACTTTGGTAGAAATTGTGACAGTCTTCTGACAGTCTTCCCCCCACAGGTGTTAAGTGGTATGGGGGGAACTATGGGCAAGTCACTGCTTTGTATTAGAGGGGGAGATACGTGTGTTGGAACAGAGTATGACTCGTTACTACGCGAGTCATTACATCGCGTGCCTTCACAATGCGGTTGTTACAACGACCGCGTTGTTACCACACAATGCCATTACTAAGCAAGTCATTACATCGATTTGCAGTAGATGTAAAGTTTGTTTACCGTTGAAACCTCTACCCCTGCCCTTGCAGTGGTTTCCTCTATAACCACCTCTGAAGTAAGTTTTAGAACCTGAGGGTTGGTTATTGCCCTTATAGGCAGATGCAGTGTCCGAGGAAGTGGTTTTGGAACCTGCTCTAAAAAAGAAGCGCCAAAAGGAACCACGGCCTTGTGGAGATTGAAGTGCTCCCACTGACTTAGCCACTTCGGTATCTTTCTTCATCTTCTCAAGCAAAGAATCCACCACCGGCCCAAACAGGTGTTCCTTATCAAATGGTGTATTTAATATTGAATTCTGGACCTCCGGTTTGAACCCCGATATTTGTAGCCAGGCGTGCCTTATTAAAAGGACAATAGTAATCACCGTTCGAGCAGCTGTATCAGCAGCATCTAGGGAGCACCTAATCTGATTATTGGAAATTAGTTGTCCCTCACATACCAAGACTTGCGCTTTAGATTTATGTTCTTGGGGTAAACATTTGATGCGTTGTTCCATTTCATTCCAATGCGCACTGTCATATCTGGCTAGCAACGTTTGTGTGTTACATATGCGCTAGAAGTTAGCTGCCTGGGAGGCTACCCTTTTCCCTGAAAGCATCAAGGAGTTTTGTCTCTTTATCTGTCGGTGGTTCGTCTCCAGTAGTCTGAGAGCTTGCCCTCTTGCGTGCATTAGAGACAACTAATGAGTCTAAGGGTAATTGTCTGTAGTATCTTAATAAATATATTCACATATCTTTCTCTACTCCACCAGTGGAACTCTTATTTTTCTCTTTACTTTTACTACTGATTCTTCAGCTCCCTTTGATTCTCTTTTGTATGTTTTACTTATGGTTCTACACGATTTGCTTTTCTGTAGTGTGTTTTCCTACCTAAGTTTCTTTCTTAATGTTTTTTGAGAAAGGAGGATATGTAGTATCTTAATAAATATATTCACATGTCTTTCTCTACTCCACCAGTGGAACTCTGTAAATGTGATGTCATGTAGAATGTTATGACCTGATTCATCACAGTTGATCTTGGGCTGAGCACCTAAACAGGCGCTCCTGGTGGGGTTACTGTGGGGTTTTTGTATACCTGTAACTTATATTAATAAATCTACTTAAAAGCTACCTTCAGTCTGGACCCAAGTTACTACATTGTCCTTTTATGTACACTGGATCAGATGGTGCAGGCTTGTATGAAGTTGGCACAGGCAGAGACTGAGGTAAAGGTAGTAAAGGAAGAGGGAGAGGAGGAGGGGAAGGGTTTGTCCCAACATTTCTCTGCAACCGTTTCGCATTAAGAACGACAGAGCCCCCCTTTACTTGCAAAACTTGGTCCGTCCCTACCTGCCCTCTCGTACTCTACGGTCTTCCACAAAGGCCAAATTACAGGCGCCTAATGTCAGATTATCCAGCACGGGTGGCCATTCTTTCTCGTATTTAGGCCCTGTACTGTGGAATGCTCTCCCTCTGTCTCTCCCGCACTCAGTCTAACTTCATACTGTTCCGAAAGTTACTCAAACCCTGGCTTTTTAACCAGTAGGTTTTTCTCTATGCTCTGCTGTTTCTTGATAGCACCGGGAAACCCTTTTTGGGTAGCTGTTGCGCTGATATAAACATTTAAATAAATAAATACATGTCTCTTCTTTAATGGAATTTGGTGTTCCTCTTCAGCATTAGCTCCCCTTTTTATAGGCCCTTTGGTGGCAATATGTCCAGTTTTTGGATGTATGACGAAAGTTTTCGTTTTTGGGTACGGTTTTTGGAGCGGATCGCCGGAACTATGCTTTTTCGGGGACTTTGGTGTCTCAGTCTGTTTCGGCAAAAGACACACAAGTGATGGACGGAATGCTGAACAAATCAAAAAATTCACCCCCAGTCAAGAGATCTGGGTTAAATCCATAATTCTTTTTCTCACCATGCCACCACAGTTTAGACCTGACCATATGCAAATCAGTCTTGACCCAGTGCCTCATGGGAACAGTCCAGCCCGAACTGCCAAGCCAGTTCCTCCCTGGACCGGAAACAAGCATCCTAGGACCGGTTTCGGGGTATCAACACTCTGCAGCCAGGACTGCTTGATTCCAGTGGCACAGTGAGCCCAGGACCCACGTCTGGGCATACCTGGCGCACTTAGGGTGAGAAAGCAAAAGATACACAATTGATGGACGGAATGTAGAACAAATCAAAACATTCACCCCAGTCAAGAGATCTGTGTTAAATCCATATTATTTTGCTCACCATGCCACCCCAGTTTAGACCTCACCATATGCACATCAGTCTTGACCCAGGGCCTCATGGGAACAGCCCAGCCCAAACTGCCAAGCCAGGTCCTCCCTGGACCGGAAACAAGCATCCTAGGACAGTCTGTTTCGGAGCCGAAGGTATTGGTGGCGACTGTTTCGGGGTTGGTGTTTTTGGATCCGAAGTGGTTTTCGGTACCGAGTGGTGATGTTCAGTGCCGGACTTTGTCTTTAACCCGAAGATTTTGGCCGAAGGCTTTTTGGTTGGCTTCGGTATGGAGTCTGGAGGCGGGGTGCCAGAAGCGTGGTTTCGGTGCCGACCGGGGCCCGAGGGCATGGGTTGGTCCGGAGCCTTCATTTTCTGTGGGATTGGAAGTTGGGGCGAGGTAGAGACTGTACTTGCAGAACGTTGCCCATGCAGGCTGTCTTCATCCAGGTCGGAGCCATCATCGGAAAGGGGGATTTGTTCCTGCTCCTCCTCGGCACCGATAGCATCGCTGGCTTCTTCTTCCTCTGAGTCAGGTCCAAAGAGATCCGGAATGGAGCCTGTGTGTTGGGTGCTGGCTTTAACAATAATAATCTGAGTCTGTATTCAGTAATTTCATTCTGAGGTTGGGGTTGAGTCTGGAATCACCCTCTGCACTGTCTGGCCCCTCATCCTACTATGAGCTTCCATCCCCTGATTTTAACAGGCATCAGACATGGGTATGTTGGAATATCTGAACACCCCTGCACAGATTATTATCCAACTTCAAAATTCTATTGTTCAGTGCGGACATTTAGCAAAAACTGTAGCTGGAGCCTTCCAGCTGACTTACCAATCCTTTACTGTTTACTGTGCTTATTCCTGTGTCTTCCAGTTGACTTGGCAACCTAGCACTCCACATGCTTTGAGAGGAGCTTCTACCCGGTGGCCCACTACTAGGATTGCGCTGTGTTGGGGACAAATACTATTGTAGCTGAGTCCTTGCAATCCAACTACTTACAGCTAGCCACCCTGGTACAAATCACACTGCTCAAGAGCCTTAACCCTTCCTTCTTGCTCCAACATGAGCCACCGGACATTCTGCAAACATAGTGGATGAGAGGGATCACAAGTCACTCAAAGACAAAGAAACTAAACCTGAACTTAAACGATCAAAACATGAAGCACTGAACCCTGACTCTTCCATCAAAGAGAAACACAAGAACCAATCCACCCTAGAAATGATACTCCAAAAACTAAACGACGTCCATGACATTGATCAGAGCACAAACATAAAAACTGATATGTTGCAAATGGAAGTCGTTGCGATCAGGAGAGACCTAAAGGAACTTAGCATGAGAGTATAGAACGCTGAAAACCACATAAACATTGCCAATGACCGCCTGACAGCCCAATCCAATCACTTCCTCAAGAAAGACAATTACATCTCTGCACTCAAATGTGAGCTAAGTGAATTGGAAGGTGGCAATAGGATTGGCAACCTCAGAATTTTTGGTCTCCCAGAAGGATTAAAAGATAAAGCCCCTTCACCGATCACCTTTCTCGAAACATGGATCCCGTCGACCCTAGGTATTACTTTCAGCAGAGACTTTGAATTTGAATTTGCACTCTTTCATACCTAAAGACCTTTCCACCCCACAGGCACTGATTTTTCGACCTTTGCACTAGCAGCATACAGAACTCATTCTGTCAGATATGAAGGACGCCAAGTCACTTCTTTGGCAAAGAGCAACATTCCCCAGGACTACACCAGAGACACGGTTATCCAGAGGAAAGGGTTTTTAGCCATCAAGCGACCACTCCTGGACAGAGCAATCCAACACTCCTTCATTGGCCCAGTCACATTCAAGATTATCAAGGCAAGAATCACGTGTTCTCTGACCTCAGTGATCTAGGAGTGTTTCTGGACAACACTATAGAGACTCACATGGAAGACTCTCTGAATGGTCCTGGCTGAGGGTAAATGAAGTTTCATATTTGCTCAGTACATCTAAACAATATACTTTATAGTTTCTTATACTTTATAAATTCACACACTGCTCTCTGTATCCGCATAATGTGACATGCCGCAATAGAGAACCTTAGAGATCATATTGCATACAAGGTATTGACTTTCTCCTGTCAAGTTCCACCTCTACCACATGTTCTTACATTATACACATGACCCACCCTTGTCCCACATACAATACACACATGATCCACATACTACAATCCCTGAATGCCCTGCACCGCTGTACCATGCTCATATAGCCCTTTACACAACACGTACACTCTACCCATCTCCCCTATAGTGCCCATTGCCCATGGTGTGTATAGCTATCTTCCACCTGGTCTCTTACTGTGCAGGCTATGTGGCTTTGAGCTGTCCCACGCTTCGTTCATTACCCTTCAGACAGGTTCTATTATCACCATATGCCCTGCAGACAATGGCACGTACCACATCCCCCAGCACGCTTCTCTGTGAATCACTATACAATCTGCACATGATCTGAAAATGGCATATCATGTATCATTTATACTCGTCTCATGAGACCCTTCACAATAGGCCTGAGCTCACTGCTCCCTATTTAAAAAACAGTTGTCCTGCCTATGAATTATAGAGGCCCCTTAGCCTTGGCCCCTCACATCCCCAGTCAAAATAAGTCTGAGACGCAGTACCACATAATTACACTCTATTACCTTCTGGTAAGGCACTGGGACTGAACAGTTTCCTGATCGAATTTTACGAAACATTCGCCCGCTCAATTATTACTCTGTTAGAATTGGCTCTCTCCTACTTCCTTACCTCTGGTTCAGTATCAGAGGCCACCATTGTGGTTATCCCCAAGGACGAAAAGGACCACTCCAATCCCCAAAAATTAACATGGATGCTAAAACTATGCAAAAATTCGTACACACTGTCTCATCTCCCCCCCCCGAAACCCCGATTCCCAAATTAGTCTACCACACTCAATCAAGTTTCATCAAAGGACGCCTAGCTAGAGACACCATCCGCCTCTTCTCCCACTATCATCAAAACAGCCTCCAACTTGCTTTCCTCACCAGCAGGTGCCATAGCCTTGGACGTGGAGAAGGCTTTTAACAAAGACTCCTAGCCATACCTTGAAGAACTAATGGAGGACTGTCTCAACCCCTTAAGCTACAACAGGGAACAAGACGGGGTGACCCATTTCCCCACTACTGTAGCCTTTGCTACCGATGCCAAATGAAGTGCCTGACGTCCAATGCATCTCCTTTAATAACATCCCATACAGAACAGCTGCATATGCAGGCAACATCCTGATAATTACTGAATCTCCAGAGCAAGCGATTGTTGCAATCCTATCCTGTGTTGATCGATTTTCCAACTTCTCAGGGTATTCTCTAAATAGGGACAAGACTGAAATCCTCCCGCTGAATATCCACTGCTGTCCCTCAATGGGTGGCTCATCCAACTTCCAATGGAAATCCACTATCAAATACCTTGGGATATGGTTTTGCAAAGACCTTGCCGAATCAGTTTCCATCAATGAAAATAAAACCCTACATAAAATAAAAGACCTACTAGCTACATGGTCACCAAAGCCTATATCTTGGTGGGGTAGATTTGAAACCATCAAAATGATGGTTTCACCCTTGATTAACTTCTTATCGAGTATGTTACCTATTCGACTTTCCCTAGATTTCTTTCTTAAAGTTGACAAAGCTGTTTCACCCTTCCTTTGGGAGAACCAAAAAATTAGAATTAGGCTTAAAAAACAGGATGCTCACGACTGTTGGTGGATGCAACTTCCCCAATTGGATCTCCTACGAAACGGCCTACCTGGCGTCACAAGCCTCTCTGTGGCTTGAAACGAACCTGATAAAAAAAACTATTTAGCTCAACGTGGAATCTTCCAGTTGCCACCCATTTCCACTCCTGTCCATACTTACTTTGCTCACGCACCTCCTATTTCTCCATTTCAGCCGATTAGGCGCTTTCTGGAGACGGGGATAGGAACGCCTTGTCCATACCTTGAGCCGCCACCTAACCATATCAGGACATAATGAGCTCACCTGCCCGGCCGCGCAGCGGACACGCGCAGAGGTACGCCGAAGGCAAGCCCGTCTGCGCCCGTCCGCGCCAGACCGAGCCAGGAGGCGGGAGATGCTGTTCAATTGATCTCCGAGTTTCCATCCTCTTTGCGCTGCATCTACACAAGAGCCACTCTGCGCGAGATAAGATCTTTCGCATCAAACAAGCATGGGTCTGCAAGTAGTTGCTATATCTCATTCCCTGCTATGTTGGAGGGCCATGTAACTTGCATATCGTGTAGATTTCAGTGTATCCCGGTTGGCTCTTCTGCAACTGAGTCCATAACAGATTCCACTCAAATCCACAATAGCCCAAACTATATCCTATGTAATGTTAGATCCCTCACGAAACGCCCCATCGAGATTTGGGATTTGATCTCCACCTATTCCCCTGACTTATGTTTTTTAACCGAAACCTGGTTAACCCCTACTAATCATCCTGCCATTAATCTTGCAATACCCGCTGACTATAAATGTATTCATCTAGGTAGAATGGGGAAATTGGGAGGTGGTATAGGGATCGCATTCAAAAGTCATCTAAAAGTTCAATGGCTCTCCTCCACCTGCAACAATGTAATGGAACTAGGAATTTTTAAAGTGGTCATGTCCCCATCTGTGTCCTGGGATGGGGCATTGCTTTATCGGCCACCCGGACCCAAAACAAAGTTTGCTCATTTCCTGACGGAATTCATTGCCATGCAGGTCTTGGCCTCCAGTAACTTTATTCGTTCTGGGGGATTTTAACTTCTATGGAGAAGACGTGACGAACTCAGAAGTAATGAAGCTCATTTCTAGTTTGAGCGCTTTTGGACTATCACAGAGGGTGCGTGGGCCCACCCACTGTGCAGGCCATACATTAGACCTTATTTTTACAAACTCAGAATGGCTAAGAGTAGTCCCTCAGCTTTCCCTCACTTGGACAGATCATTGCATGATCCAATTTTCCCTCCTGTCCCAATCCGGGTTAACCCATATGAGCCGTCAGAAGCTTTTAAAAGGCAGTAAGAACAGGCCATGGCAAAAACTAACTCTGGAGGCCTTTAATGAGACATTTCCCCAATTCATGGTGGATCCCGTGCAAGTCGGCCAGGACCCCACAGCCATGCTGGCCAGTTTTAATTCTGCCTTAGTAAAGACGTTCGATGTTGTTATCCCGGCAAAAAATAGTAACCCAGTTACTCGGCGGCCTTCCGCCCCTTGGTACTTTGGCGATTTGAAAACCAGAAAGTCCTTATGCAAAGCTCTAGAGAGACGCTGGAGGAGTACAAAATACTCAGTAGATAAGTTAGCCTATAAATCATCACTATCGCATTACCACCAACTAATTAAAATGGCCAGATGTTCAAACCTTCGCAACCAAATTAAACAATCTAGAAATTCTGCTAAAGCATTATTTAACATCGTCAAGGATTTCTCCTCCCCCGCGTGTAAACAGTCTCCACCAGAATCTCAACCATTATGTGACTCAATAGCGAATTTTTTCCAAGAAAAAAATTCTGTGATCTATGCTAATTTCCCTGTCACGAGCACTAACAACTCTGGACTCACTACGATTCTGGACAATTCTTCTATAGCCACCACCTGTTACCTCAATCAGTTTGAGACCATCTCGCTTGAGGATACAAACAACTTGCTGTTAGCAGCAAAATCAGGTTCACCGGCTGACCTATGCCCTCCCAGCACCTTGGCCCTCCTCTCGCCAACCTGTGCTCCTATAATACAAAAAATTCTTAACTCTTCTAATTTGACCGGTCTTATTCCGGGCACCTGGAAAGAAGTTTATGTCCGCCCCATCTTAAAGAAACCATCTGCAGACCCCCAGGTGCTCAGTAATTATAGACCAATATCCTTGTTGCCCTTGCCTGGCAAAATGCTGGAAACAGTAATAAATAAACAACTTAGCCAGTATTTAGAATTCAACGACATCCTCGACCCTTCACAGCCCGGGCTTCAGCACAGAAACTGCCATTTTGGCAGTAACTGATTCACTGAGATTAACCCTTGATGCCAGAGGAGCCATGATCTTGATCCTCTTCGATCTCTCCACGGCATTCGATACTATCTCTCATCGACGGCTGGCAGAGAGATTGCTTGAGTGCGCCATTGGGGGTGTGGCCCTGCAGTGGCAGAGGATCTTTTTAACCGATAGATGGCAAACCACTATCCTGGGTCCGTTTGTATCTCAAAAACAATTTCTGCTGGACAAGGGGGTGCCTCAGGGCTCGTGCCTGAGCCCCACCCTCTTCAATATGTATATGGCTCCCCTGGGTAAGATTGTTCAACCATTCGGCTTCGAGATAGTCTCGTACGATACACAGCTGCTGTTTCCAATCGGTTCTAATTCCACTGATGAGAAACTACGTTTCTCGGGTGGATTGTTAGCAATCTCGGACTGGATGAGGGAGCATTGTCTCCAGCTCAATCCGGGTAAAACTGAGCTTATGCTCCTGGGTAGAGCCACTCACTCCTGGTCATCGGACTGATGGCACTCCCAGCTGGGTGAAGCCCCCATTCCATCATCCTCAGTAAAGAGCTTGGGAATCCAAATGGATTATAAACGCACCATGAAAGATAACGTCAAGAACATCTCTGGGGCGTGCTACTATAGCCTGCATCTACTACGCAGAATACTTCCCTATCTGCCACTAGAACACCGCAGAACAGTAGTCCAGGCAATGGTCGTGAGACGGCTCAACTACAGGAACACGTTGTTGGCTGAAGGAGGTGAGACAAGATTAACTAAACTTCAGGTGATCCAAAATACTGCAGCAAGGATGGTTCTAAATCGCCCTCCTGGATCTCCATCTCTTCCCCTACTCAAAGAACTGCCCTGGCACCCAGTGAAAAAAAGATCTTTCTTCAAGATCTGCTGTCTTTCCTTTAAAGCACTCAAGGGATGGGGCCCAGCTATCTGCAAAACAAGCTCTCCAAGCCATACCCCCCAGGATATAGTGGCATGGATTAGCAAATTTAGCGGCACAAAAATGGAGATTTAGTGGCACAAATATGGAAATTTAGCGGCACAAATATGGAAATTTAGCGGCACAAATATGGAAATTTAGCGGCAATTTTGCGGCATTTTATTTGGCCATTTTCCCTACAACAAACACAGATATCTTAGTTTTTTTTAGTTATTTAACAACATGAAGCTATGTATATTTGGTTTATTTGCAATGTAGACACTTTGTTTCCCTCGAAAAGCAAGACTGCATACATCCACAACAGCTTCAACGCCACGACCGCCCCAACAAACACGGAGACCTCTGCCCCCACGACCACCACCAGCACCAACCGCATACTCTCCTGGACCAACATCAACGACAGCGACACCATCACGATCATGAACACCATCCACTCCGGATCTCCGTCAGACCCATGCCCACACCACATCTTCAAGAAAGCCAGCACAACCATCTCCGGAAAGTTGTCAACATCTCCTTCGAGACAGCAACCTTCCCGGAGAGCTGGAAGCACGCCGAGATCAATGCCTTACTCAAGTAACCCAAGGCGGACCCCAAGGACCTCAAGAACGTCCGGCCCATCTCCCTGCTCCCGTTCCCGGTGAAGGTCATCGAGAAGACGTCAACAAACAACTGACCTGCTACCTCGAGAAACAGCGGCGCTCATCCTCCTGGACCCGTCAGCCACCTTCGACATGGTCTGCCACCGCACACTACGAACACGCCTCCACGACGCCGGGATCCTAGAGAAGGCCCTGGCGTGGACCTCCTCCTTCCTCTACGGCAGAACACAGAACGTCCGCCTTCCCCCCTTCTGCTTCGAAGCCACCAAGATCATCTGCGGCATACCCCAGGGCTCATTCCTCAGCCCTACGCTGTTTAACATCTACATGGCACCACTCGCCCACGTCACCCGACTGCACGGCCTCAACATCATCTCCTACGTCGATGACACCCAGCTGATCCTCTCCATCCCCAAGGACCCCCACACCGCCAAAACCAACCTACACGAAGGAATGAAGGCCGTCGCCGGATCCACCCCGTCGGCCTGGGACGACTCCTGGTAGCCAACCGCACTGGGAACAGCTCCAACACCCACCGACCACGCACGCAACCTGGGGGTCATCCTCGACTCATGGCGCCGTATAGTGGGTGGTAGGATCTCTCCCCAAGCTCCACGAGGGGTGCAAGCGGCTGGAGAGCAGTGCCGCAGCGAGGCCCAGCCGGGGGCGGAGATGGCGAAGCACGCGGAGCCTGAGGAGCGTCCGATGAGCATCCTGAGGCTCCAGGGTTTCCCTCACTGGTGCTGATACAGTGTTGTCTCCCGGGGCGAAGGCACCTAAGAGCACTCCTCCAGGCCGACGAACAATGGAATCTGCGGAGTGGCAAACCCAGCTGAGCAGCCGGGCTCGCAAGCAACGTCTGGCATCAAGAGTGGGCATCGCAGCATCTGGGAGACAAAGAGGGAGGAAGTACAGAGTGACCCCTGACCAGAGAACCCCCGCCGGAGATCGAAGGCCAAGGCTCAGGGGACCGGCGAAGCAGGGTCAAGAGACGCGGCCATGACACACAGCCCCCCCCCAGACAGCGTGGGAGGAGGAAGAGGCTCGTAGCGCCAGCGACGATCCAGCAAGGCAAGACAGCAGTAGAAGCAAGGTGAGGCAGATATCTAAGTGGGGTTTAAGCACATGCTGCAGGGATGGCGAGTGAGTCTTTGACTTGGCTGTAAATCCCTCAATATGCAAGGATGAATGGCTGCGCAGTAAGAAAAATATATAGGAGACATTACGGCTTGTGTTAAGATCGGGGCGCTGGGTCCCAAGCCTCCCCCCCCCCCCCCCCCGAAGCCGGACAGGGTGTGAAATAGCATAGTTGTGGCCAGAGCTGGCATGGAGTGCTCGGAAATGCCTCAGCCCAGCCGCATTGTTTAGAGATGCAAGAATCAAAGAAAGGGCTCAATAGCGTGGAGAGTGAGTAGCTGTCAAGCAGGGCATAGATCAGAGATTAGCAGAATGCCAAAAGGGTAAATAATGATAAGCCCTTAACAGTACAGTTAACATATCTCTCAATGCGCCTCCTGCAGAAAATTCCGGCCTGTAATTGCTAGCGTCTAGGATGCAATTATATTGGGTCGCATTAAATAAGGAGAATTAAATTCATCCGATTTTGTACAACTGCCGGCTGAACCTCGGGGCTGCAGAGCACGGTATTCTTTTTTCATGTGTTACGCTTTTAAGAAAATAAGGCATCTATTTTAATGTTGGAGCCGGGGATGCGCATTTTTATAAAGAAGTGCTTTATCAGGAGGTTACACATTCTCTGCGCGCAGAAGAACGAAACCTATGTGGAAATGTTTTCTTTTTCAAGTTTGTAGTTTTGGGCATGTGTGCCTCAGTTGCAATGCAGAACTACCGCATGTCGCTGGAAGTGAAGTAGTGTAATGTTTATGTCACGACCTTGTTTGAAACTTGATATCTGGGAGCTGTGAAAACTTGTACAGGAGGTCACAGATGAAAGGGCAGGTTGAATGTCAAAGTCACCCTGACCCAGACACCTATGTTCTGGTTGGACTACAGATGCAAAGCGAATTGCCAAGGACTAAACAATGCGCCTTCATCAGCCCTGGTCAATAGTGTTAGTTGTGTCACCCACATAGGATGGAACTCACTGGATGGTGAAATCCCTCAGAGCAGGGCAAGCATTGCACACAGGCCTCCACTATGCACTAGAAGGCGAGCAGGCAGTTAAAACACAACACAAGTCTGTGGAGACTGACAATGTAGGCGTCCATTAGAGGCAGCCAAAATGGTTTCGTGAACTCTCACAGGAAAATGAGTTTAGTTGATGCAACTATTTCAGAAACGCAATGGAGAGCACTAAAATACCGTGCCTGCACTGCCCAATATCTCTGTAGACTTGGTGATCATTGAAGCAACCCCCCCTGCGACTCCTGCATGGCTTGTCACAAACGTTGTGTGTGGTAGGTGACTCAATCAGAAAGGTGTGTTTGAACGTCATACTCCGTGACCGTGGAAGCCACTGCATGCCTAAGCGGTCAAGCCTGCTTAACACACACTGAAAATGCCCCCAGGCGCCCCTCTTCAGAGGCAATATATCCTCTGGCAGGGGCTCCCTGGGGGGTGCCAGGAAGCGCTCGGTTTGACTGCTAAGCACAAGAAACAGACCCCCAGGATATAGCGGCTTTTGTAAAAATGCCACACGATTTCTACAAAAGTGCTGATTTCGTGGGCACTTTTGTAAAAATCGCGGCATTTTTACAAAAGTGACGATTTCACCGCAAACCGCGAAATCGCGAAATCCTGGAGGGTCTGCCAAGCAGGTATCCGAATGCAATTTAAGATCTAACTCATTGGCCCTCTTGAAGGTCCCACGTATCCGGTTACGTTGTACAGGTGGTAGAGTTTTTCCATACATTGCTCCCAAATACTGGAATTCGCTACCAGAGGCCTTGCGTATATCTACATACTAGTTGGCTTTTAGGAAACAATTAAAAACTTTCCTGTTTTATACCGGTTTTTCCCGAGTAATTCCTATTTCGACCTGATTCATGTTATCCCCTAGGTAAGCGCTGAGATGCCCCCGGGTGAGTCACGCGCTATATGAGAGTCCATAACATAACACAATACCCATATACCTAATCTCGTACAATCTTTAAAGACACTGATTCACCATATTTTACATAGACGCCACACTGGCAACCAATATTCATAAATCAACTTTGATGTCACTATGGCATAATAAAAAACTACACCTTCCTATCTCTCTCACCATCGGGCTGATATGGGGAGCTAAAGGGATTGTAATGGTATCAGAACTCTATGATAATACCGATCCGATCTCATTTGCTTCCCTACAACATAAACACAATCTCTTCAACATGGACTTCTTTGACTTTCTTCAAACTAAGGCCAAGATATTTAAATCGGATTCCCTTCATAATTCACCCCTACTACAGACACTCCGACTGATACTATCAGGTGGTCATGCTGCTTCAAAATTTTACAAAATACTTACCACCTCTAAAATCCTGCATCATATACATTTAGCACAGAAATGGGCTCCCTACTTTTCTTCCAAATACCTTGCCCCTCCAGACGAGGACACCTGGGCTAAATTGTGATCATACTTACTTCTACACAAACTGATTCCCTCCTCTCTAACTCAGACCAAATTCTTTGCAGCACATTTAATTTACTGGACCCCTGCAAAATTGTTACAATTAAAACTGAACAACACATGCTGGGCATGCGACTCATCCCCTGGCGATGCAGAACACGGCCTTCTCTTTCTCTCACCTGCAATCCTACTGGCTCAATGTCTAACTACAGCTACAAACAACTTTAAGAACCACTATTTCGTTATCCCATTCAATAATCTTACTAGGAGCTTGTCTGGCAAATCCCCCAATTGATCTCTCAGACATGGACCTATCGCTCCTTGACCTTTAACTCATCATTACTATCAAATTAATTCTGATTGATTGGAAATCTAGTAACCACGAATCTTTACACACCTGGTGGACCTGGGTTACCTATCTAAGAAGCACACACAAAACCCAATCTAGTAAAAAGGTTTGCCCTGTTACCTCCCAACGTATTTGGGATACGCTTGATCTCTTTATTCACAGCACACCCTCATTAAGGGAAATCCTCCAAAACTCCCATTGGCCACAGGTTCTACCTTCGTCAGCACTACTTAGATTTTTGCCACCTCTCATTCTGAATCCACCTCCTCATCCCCCTTAGATGTAGAACCAGACACAAACCATATTTTTAGAGGGCGAGGACTGGTCAATGATGAAGCATGACACCGGGTGGTGTGTGAGACCAGTCCTTCACTTTTTGTGAGATGCCTGCACTCACAGACAAAAAACTGCACTAGCAATAGCGATACTCTACTCGGAGCGGCTTCATTGTGATACATATTTTTTGTTGGAGGCTGCCAACTTCCAGCACCCTGTGCCTCTGGTTCCCTCATACCAGATTTATCTGGATTTCGTGGTTTGACTTTAGGAATACTCTTAGATAATAATGTAAGGGTCTATTAACAAACAATGTGCATTAACCTCTCATTCGCAGTAATGGGATTCAGAAAGAAGACTGGTAAAGAAATAATTTGGTTGGTATGGAAATCTTAAACTACTTTAGGAAGAAAACCTGGGTAAGTAAAAAACTTTCTTTCAATGGTAAACCATACATTGTTTTTCAGTACAAAGAGCTGGAAACATTTTTGTGGAAGTATTAAGACACTAAAAAAGATACCTTCCAGGAAAGGTGCTGCAAGTCCATTTTGTACATTGCATCAAAGGGTGTGCCATTAACTTTAAATGACCATGTTGTATAGCGTTTTAGGACCCTAGTGTAATTTTCCCGATTCATGCCCTTATATAAGTATAAAATACCGTATCCTTATATAGGCATAGAAATCATAACCATATTAAGACATAACTCAGGTAGTCCTAATACGGCTTGGCTACTTCCACCAGTTCCGAAAATCTACAACGATTTCTTGGAAAAACCCGCCTTCAGCAGTCAGGGACTTCCCCATGCATGAAAATTAAGTTATCCAAGAAATCAAGGAGTTTTCAGAGAATTAAGTCCCTGTTGACGTTATTATGTCCAATCTTACGTCAAACTCGGCACCTTCAAGGTATAAATATGCCCACAGTTGTCCAAACAAACACATGGTGGTTTGGAGTTTCCGAGTAAGAAGTCTCGCAAGTCAACGCCTTATTTAAGTAAAGTCAAGTGTTGTTAAATTTCTGGGAGTGTGTGTCGTTCAAAAATATGATTTGTTCTGGTATAATGCAGGCTCTGAATAAGGCTTCTAAACCTTGCACCTGCCAGTCTTTTGTGCCGCAGACAGTTTTTGTCTCAATGTTGTCTTTCCAGAAGTTAAAACCTAATGTAGACAGCTGAGCATAAAAGTTTGCAGAATAAATTTGTTTAGTATTGGTCAACATGTTTTTCATTCCGGTCTTATTCACATTTTTTAAATAAAACGTTTCTGGGTTTGTTACATTAAAACCTGTAAAGTATGGAAATTTGTCATAAAATGTTTTAGAGCTGCCTTTTGGTATCGTTGGACAATGTTCCCATTGATTATAAGTAAAAACATTTCTAGGATTTACAGATTTGTGCAAATAATGGTGACTGTTAGACCTGGCATCTTTGGCGTGGTTTCCCCCTATCTTTTTGCCTCTACCTCCAGTATTTTTGATGCTGTGCTGGATTTCGTTTTTGCTGGTTTAGATGCTTTGGACACTCTGCCACTGCTGATCAGTGCCAGAGTGTAAGTGCTCCCTATGTAAATTGTTATTCTGATTGGATATACATGTTTGGCATATTTGTATCACCATGAAGTCCCTAGTAAAGTGCACTGGGTGTGCCAGGGCTGGTGATGACAAATGCAACTAGTGGGCCTGCAGCACTGATTGTGCCACCCACAGGAGTAGCCCTAAAATGATGTCTCAGGCCTGACACTGCAGTGCCTGTGTGCAGTTTAGAGCTGCCAGGTCCTCCTGGTCAGTGTCCCCACTGACCAGGCCTAACCCTTCCCTTTTTGTGCGCATCAGTCACCCTATGGAAGGCCCAAGGTACCCCCCTGGGAAGGGTGCAGTGTATGTAAAAGGTAGAGCATGTACTAGTGCAGGTGACATGCTCTGGTAGTGAATGGCAGCCATTTTCGTTTTTCACCATTGTAAGGCTATCTTGCTCCATAGATTAACATGGGGGATGCTGGCTACAGTGGTTAACAGCATTTCTTCCCATAGGAACAAGATAGGACATAAGTATCTAGTATCCCTGAACTCAGAATTTAATAACACATCTTTTAGGAAAGGTTGTTTTTAAATCCTGTGTTTGAGAACAGCACTTTTAGAAAGTTGCTGTTCTCTTGTCTGACCCTTCTGTGTGCCTGGGCCTGTTTGTGTATTGACTGTCTGGTTTGAGAGTGACAGGGGCTGGGGATTCCCCAGGAGGCTGGCTGAGTCAGCCCTAGGCTGAATGACTGCATTTGCAACTGGAGTGGTGGGAGGAGTTAGCACCTGGGCCTGAATAGGGCTGTGCCTGCCTTCCACAATGCTGGCTCCACCTCCTGCTGGGTGGCTGACGACCCTGCCCCTCACTCTGAAAGGAAAGAAGAAGCCAGCAAAACAAAGTACTCAGAAAACACCCAGAACTGGTTCAGACCGGGCTCAGGGCCCACATGCACACAGAGAACAAAGATTTTAGGGGTATAAGTACAGGACCCCTGACAACAGAAAATTAGATCATCCTGGAAGCAAGAAGGAACCTCTGCCAAGGAGAAAGCTGACTCTGAAGAAGGAAGACGGTCCTGCTGTTGCTCTGCTGGACTGACCTGCTGTTGCTTTGCTGCCAAGGAGAGGGGAAGGACTTTGCTAGTGTGCTGTGACCCCTGTCTTGAAGGAATCTCCAAGGGCCTGAGAAGAGCTGGCTCCCTGTTCTGAAGTCTCAGGAACAAAAGGACTTCACCCCCAGCTTCCCTGAACTCTCCTGAGAGAGTTCTGTTCTTCCTAGAGTGCTTGATCCAGTTGTGGGGCCTCTGGAAGTTGTACCTGTGCTGGGAAGCTTGAAACTAAGCGTGACAGACTTTTGCCATTAAAAAGTGTTGCATCGCTCGCTTGCAGAGCGCATCCCCGACAGTGCGAGAAGTTTCCCGCCGCTACGAAGGTCGAGATCGTCGCAGCGCCTGACGCCGCTGCCAGAGCCATTGCATCCTTCGTTTGTGGGACGCACCATACCGGTGCAGGAAAGTCTAACATCGCTGCAAGTGTCGTCGCAGAGCCTGTCGTCGCTGGGTGAGATCGGCGCACCGCTTGCTTGCGAATCGCATCACGTCGCTGCGAGCATCGTCGCAGAACCATCGCATCGAGGAGCTGCGAGAGAGAGGATCACCGCTGGACCGCGCATCGTCGCCCCGGAGATCGTCGCAGCCCCTACGTGATCGTCGCATCGTGCCTTTGCGAGAACAGACTTCCTACGGAACCTACGCACTGGAATGCATACAAGTGGCCTTCCTCCCCATACAGACCGGATTCGTCGCAACACGCCCGCTGCTGCAGCGGGGCTGTCGCAAATGCCTCCCCAGGGTCTCAGGAGCAATGCATCGCTTGTTTTCCACAGCACCAGCTTCTGCTTTTGGAACTTTGTTGCAACTAAAAGGTACTGTGAGTAAACGTGACGCAACTGTGAACTTTTCACACATCTGTAGAGAATTCTATCGCAACCTAAAGAATTTTAACGCAACCTTAAGAACTCTTTTGAAACCATACTCTTGAACTGTGTATGTTGGATTTTTGTCGTTTTGGTCTTGTGTAGTTTAGATTAAATACCTTTATTTTTCTAAACAGTTGTGGAGTCAGTTTGTGGTGTTTTCACTGTGTTACTGTGAGTGTTGGTACAAATACTTTACGCCTTGCCTCTGGTTAGCCTAGACTGCTCATGCCAAGCTACCTAGAGGGTGAGCAGGGGTTATCTCAGAGGGTTATCTCCTTGCCCTGACTAGAAGCAAGGGTCCCTATTTGGACAGTGGTACCTACCTCTGCCAACTAGAGACCCCCAGTTCTAACAGTGACCAAAATGATTATAACAATACAGTTCTTCATAACTTGTTGAACCTTTTAAGTGTTCATGTTTTTGAAATGTTGCTGACATTTCTAAGTCTGACATCATATTATTAACAGTTTCAAAGTCCCAACCATCTGAAAAGGTGCTTGATGAAACAAAATCACTTAAAGAAACCTTGAACTGGTGTGGAATTTTCAATAGTTCCACCGGTCCAAAAATGTCATAGTCCGTCGAGTCCCATGCTATACCACCAGGTGTAAGAACGGCTGTGATGTTCACTGATGACCGGTCTCTTTGCTCACGATGAGATGATTTGTAAGGTTGCAGGAGTAAGTTGATGTTCTTACTTGCTGTGTACATTGTACTGTATTTTCCATCTATCATTCGTCCCAAACTTAAAACCAGAATTAGCCAGAGCAGGAGAAAAAGTACACCCAATCATATCCAAAATTCAACCCATGGTGAAACCAGACATGTTTTCTCAAGTTGATGAGAGTTCTGTTATTTTTTCTTTGAAAGTTTTATTAACTGGCGTAGTTTCAGGTTCACTGGTATCCTCAGAAAATGCATCACAGTTGATAAAATAGCCAGAGGCAGTTCTGTCAATGTTGATATTGCATCTGGATTTTTTTAGATCACTGGAGTAGCTTCCTCCTTTGACATGTTCGTATAGTCCGATTCTATATCATTGTAGACAGGAGTTTCTTGACAAACTGATATTTGGGTATCAAGAGGGACGAGTTCCATAGCTTTGTTGCTTAGTCCTTCTTTTCTCACTGTAGGTTTATCAAAGGTGATAAGTCTTTTAGTTTGAACCTCTTGAATAGTAGCCAGATGTGCTCATCTGCTACTTCTTGGGAGTCCACTGGGCCTACTACTTATTATCGGCCACATAATGTGGTTTTACCAGGTCGTTTGATACCGTTCTGTTCTCCTTTTTACCAGCAAGCGGCGGTAGTAACACTGATCTTGTTCCAAGGATTGCTAAAACAGGTACTGCTTTTCTATAAGAAGGCCCAAATTCCTTCTTCACCGCAATCTTTTCCCTGACTAGATCCCCAATCTTTGGAATCCAGACAGGTCTTGCTGGGACAGGTGGTTTTTCTTCAGTGGTCGTTGGGCTTTGTGTTATGTTACTCAGACTTCTTCTTGTTTCATTGAAGTCTTGTAAAACAGCCAAACGGTCTTCGATATCAAAGGGTTTCTGTTCCACTTAAAGTGTGACAATCAAGGTCCTGGATAAGCATTATAGTACCAAATAATAATTCATATGGAGTGATTCCCCCCACAGAATTTCTTGGCAGATAATTAAGACTTCTTTGGACACTATTTAGATGTTTGACCCACCCGTCACCCGAACCTAATACCCTAGCTGTTATAGATTGCTTTATGTCACGGTTTTTTCTTTCCACTACCTCATTTCCCTCAGGATGGAAGGGACTCGAAAACCGCAATGCAACGCCCAAGCTGGCCATTGTCTCCTTGTAAGCACGAGAGCTAAATGCAGGAACCTGGTCAGAATGTAGCGTGCCGATTGCGTATGTGCCGATAAAGACTCTCAAATCTTTTATAACAGTTCTGGCATCAGCCGAGCGCTGTGACAACATCCAAATGAATCTTGTCTTAATATTTGTGGGACCACGTATGTCTTTGGCGACGTCTGCGTGTAGAAAGCCTGATGCTGTCTAAGAATGGTGTCTGGACTGGGCTGGCTATACTGTAGTCAGGTAGCTGGTGGTTTTCGAAGCAATGATCTTTGTAATAGGTGTCACAGTTAATTCCGAATTTGTAAACTTCGATGCTCATTCCCGTCCACCAGTACATCTCTTCTAATTCTATTAGCAATTCTAAGATCCCTTGATGTCTCAGACCCTTTCCCATATGTGCTTCGTGAACCAAAGCACCTCTCTGGTTCCTGTTTGGGATTACTCTGTCCCCCACTCCAGGGATTCGAGCAAAAGGAACGGAGGTAACGCTGCATAGCTACCTTCCATTGAGGCTTTGACTGCTAGCATAGTTTCACCATCTATTTTTGTTTTTGAACGAATGATTGCAGCTACGGAAGCCGTTTGCACAGCTGCCTTAGCGGCTTCGTCAGCCAATGAATTCCCTGCAACGTGAACGCCATCACGCTGATGACTCAGTGTATGAATCACGTGAGTCTTTTGTAGTTCTTTTTGCAAAAGAACTACTTGTTCCCATAGCAGTTTATGCTTAATTGTCCCACCTTTAGCGTCTTTGAAGCCGTTCTGAACCCAGTTCTGCAAGTATTCGTTGTAAGACTGATCGCAGTAATACGAATCGCACACTACGAGTGTGGGGAATTGGCGATCGGTATTTTCAAGCGCCATCTTGAAAGCCTGTAGTTCAGCTCGCTGAGCTGTACAGTCTCCGAGTGATTGAGTTTTTGTGACCATAGGTCTGAATTTACCTTCGCGCCAGCGACCTTTAACAATTGCGCACGCAGCACTGTAAGCTTGTTTACCCTCAATTGCGGGTTGTGCTGATCCGTCTATCCATATATTATACAGCCGTAATGTTCAAGTGGCAGAATTTCAGTTGGCAGAGGACATTCAAATTCATATTGTAGGAATTCTTGTGTTTTCAATATGGGTCAAAAACGTATTCAACGTCTGTTGCAGCAAGAGAATTAACCCATTGTATCCATCTCAGATGTAAAGCTTTAGCATTTGGAATGCTTGCCTTTGTCACTGCCTCTAAGGCAGGTATGGGTGTAAAGATTTTTATGCGTTTACCCTTTGCGAGGGCTCTCTCTTTTGCTACATCAGTCTGAACCGCTGTCAGTATTTTTTCTGTTGAAGTGAATTTCCTTTCACCTTGTGTGTACAAGTGTGACTTGTATGCTATTGGTACCGTCTCACCTTCGGTAAAGGTTAGGTATGTGAATCCACATCTCCCTGGGATGATTCGGATCACTAGGTTACGCACGTTGTCACGTGTTATAACTGTGTTTTTGTTAACATGTCTGTTTGCACTGAATGCAAAATTCTGTGTGTTTTTGTGTCCAATTAGTAGGTTTGAAATCAGGTTTGATTAGTTCGTAGAGAGGTTTAACCCGTTCTGCGTAATTTAGAACATAAGCTCTTCCAAAATTCGGGAAACCTAGAATTGACTACGTTTTTCTGCAGTTTTGGAGGTTGGAGCAGCGCACATTTCTCTAAAAAGTTTTCTGCCAGGCTTTTGCCTTCACTTGATAACTCATATCCCAAAAATAGGACATTGAGATGGGCAATTCGTGATTTCTTGAAATTGAATTTATACCCTTCAGAAGCAAACCCAAGTATTATGGTGTTCACACTTTTCAAGTGTACGTCCAAATCATCATCTGTAAGATAGATGTCATCGTCATAGGATAATGCCTCATCATCGTACATTTGTAGTAACTCTGGCTGAAAATAACCTGGACTATTCTTGAATCCCTGGGGAGACGGCAAAATTGTCGCTGTGCCCCCATTATAGAGAAAGCAGTCAAATACCTGCTTTCTGGTGCAATGTTTTGACAAAATAAACCATTTGAGATATCTAATGTAGTTTTATATCTATTGCGCACGATGTTATTCATCAGTGCTGCACTATGTGCGTTTTGTACTGCAAAAGTTTTGCAACAGGAATTTAGATGTCTGTAATCCAAAACTAGACAATATGAATTGTTCTGGTTTGGAGACAGGAAACAAAGCATTGCTCATTGATGAGGTGCATGTTTCAATCACCCCTTGGTATTCAAGTTGATTTAAGATCTCCCTGACCTGTTTTTTAGCTTCCTATTTTACAGAATATTGCCTTTGCATTGTTGGTTGTATTTTCAACTGGATTTTATGGTGAGGGGAATCCTCATCATATCCTACATGTTTTTTGTATAGTGCTGGGGCCTGGGCTACAGCCCATTTCCTAGCATATGTGTATTTTTTATGAATTGGAATGTTATTTGAGAAGGCTGGAATAATTATATCTTCGCCATGTGGGCACTCCCTGACAAATTCAGGTGACCAGTCTTGTTCAGCTAGTAGGATGTCATAACCCTTGGAGAGCTTCTCCCAAAAGAGTGCTCTAATTTTTCTTGGTTTGTCCCCCTCCATCCGGAGTGTTACTTCATATAACTTATGGGGTACACTAACCCTGGCATCTGCAGTTTCAACTTGGAGCCTATTGGGAATATAGGAACTACACTACAACCAGGTGACTTCCTAACTGGTAGAAATACTTTTGTCAGACCTTTAAGAACTCCTTAAATATTGTGATAGTGATGAAAAATGTCAGTGAAGAATACTTATAAGTAGCGATGTCAGCCAAATACACTCTCTATTTTAGGAAAACCGTACACCAGATTTAGCGGGGTAAGCAGAACCTCTGTGTATAAAGACTTTGGGGAAGAGTTCTCTGCTTGTCTCAAGATGGCCAAGCAATTGTTGGGTAGCTTCAAGTGCTGACACTGCAAGATTGCAGGCACCAAGTAGTAGTGGTATCCATCACCCAGCCAGCCTGTGAGACTGCCTCCAAGTTTAGAGCTTGTATGGAGGCAGTCTCCCAATGGATGGCGTGTAATTTCTTAAAACTAAACGGCGAAAAGACAGAAATTATGGTCTTTGGAGGGAGCCAAGATCTTTGGTCGAAGGACTGGTGGCCACCGTCCCTGGGAGACTGTCCTACCCCTACCTCTATTGCTAAGAACCTTGGCGTACAAATTGACCCTGCCTTATCTTTCGAGTCTCAGGTAAATAGGACAGTGTCAACCTGTTGTGGCATTATTAGAATCTTAAAGAAAATTGCCCCCTACCTGTCCTTGGCAGCCCGGAAACAAGCAACAGCTGGCTTAGTACTATCGAGGCTAGATTACTGTAATGCCCTTTATGGCGGCATTAATAAAGGTTCCATCTACCGCCTCCAAATGGTACAGAATGCGGCAGCCAGGTTGGTCTTAAGCCTTCCTAGGCGAGCTTCTGCAACAATGGCCAGAAGGGACCTTCACTGGCTTGCGATTCCATCTAGGATCTCCTTCAAAATTCTTTGTCTGGCCCATGGTGCTATTCATGGCTCAGGATCAGAAGGTATTAGATCTCTTTTGTGTGCATACACCCCCATTTGAACAGGCTTGTTTTTCCTAGGTTTGCAAAGGTAAGATGGGGAGGTAGAGCCTTTTCCACCTTGGCTCCCAAACTCTGGAATTCCCTCCCCCTGGAGCTCACTAGTCAATCTTCCTTAGCAATTTTTTAAAAACTTCTGAAAACCTGGCTTTTCTCTCAAGTATATTCGGGTTTGCTCTCCCAGTGGCCTCTTGGTCTAGTTATCTGGTAGTTTGGACTTTTATGTTTGTTTGTATTGCGCCTTGATGCCCCTTGGGGCTAAGTTTGTGCGGTATAAAAATGCCATTCATTCATTCATTCATAGTGCAGTTCAGTCACTGAGGGCAGAGATGTGGAATCCTGTCTGACATCATGGGCAGCAGATCTGGTCAGATCCAAAGTCTCTTGTGGTGAAGCAGAGACAACTTAAGAAGCTCTGGGTACCAACACTGACATGGCCCATCTTGTGCAATCAAAATCTTGGCATTGCTCTGTCTGAACTTGGGGAAAGAAGGATTGACGGACAGCTTAGAGAAGTTCTACGGAGAGAGCATTTCTTAAAGTGTAAGATTCCAAAAACAGAGTCGTAATCATGGCATTTTGGGTTTTCTTCTAGTGCAAAGAGAACAATCTCCGGCATTCCCCAGTCTAAAAGATGTCATTCATGTGGTTCTAACAAATAGGGACTTAATTTCTCTGATTTGGGGTTCTGTATGCCTGAAAGATGCAATTGCTGTAAGACGAATGTCCCTCACTAACAACCAATTCAAGATGCCCTGGGCTTACTGAGAAAGAACTCTAGCTTGATCACTGAAAGGAATGACTGCAGTACCAGATGCACCGCTTCCAACTCCCACTTGTTAACCGGATACAAATACCTCCCATATGAGCACCTCACACTTAGGGAGGCATCAGTCACCAAGGTCTGTGAAGAAAACGGCAGACTAAACATTATCTGTCAATAAAATGGTTCGCAGACTCCTCTATTTGAGGGATTGCAAGGCTCTCAAAAACTTGTATCATGTCGTCCCAGTTTCCTAACTTCTAGCACCACTGATCCGTGGGACACTCCAGTACCGGAGTTATAGTAGTCTCACTTGTACAGATAACTACAAGAGGCCAAAATGTTCAAGAGGGAAAACTGTCTGACTGAAGAAGATTGTATTAAATGAAGTTGAAAGCATTTCAGATGTAAAGAATCAACACTCTCCAGTGAAGCCGGCACTCTACCTAACCTTGTGTCTTGAGCCACTTCCAAATATCGGGTCAATTCAGTAGGTGTGAGTGTTGTCTTCTTGAAGCAGATGTGAAAACCTAGATCTTGAAGCTGATCAACTATAACTTGGAGATCCAGCACAAAACTCTGGAAGTCAATCTTCCAGATAATAAAGACTCCTTTTCTATGTCGAAAAGTCAGTACCACTGCCGTGCCTTTTGAGAATGGCCGTGGAACAGATTTGAGTCCAAAAGGCATTACTTTGTAATGGTAGCACTTGTGCCCACTTAGAAGCGTAACAATTCCAATGTTTGGTGTAGACCGGCTACATGAAAAAAGCAGCCTGCAGATCCAAGACAATTTTTCAGATCCCTTGTTGGAGAAGTAGGATAATTTGTTGAAGCACAAATATTCAGAATTTTGCCTTCTTGACCTTATTTTGGATTTAGTGTTTCTAATCAGAAAGCAGATAGTGCACACTCCTATGTTCCACTGATATTTTAAAACTGGTTCTATAGCATTTGTCTTCAACATGCATCTTGTTGCTTGAACCAGCACAGATGGGTTCTTCCCCATTGGTGGAATTTGTTGAAGAGAAAGAAACAGATTTCTTACTCAATATACACAATATTTGGCAGCCACAAACTCTCTGTAATCTTTTGCCATGCCAGGAGATAGCTGGAAATGCTCAAGCCCAGCAAGGAGCAAAATAGGAGATGTTCCTTCCTTTTACCTCACAAAGACTTCTGACGTTGAGCAGACTGAGTTTGCTGCCGTTTCTACTCCTAGAGCCACCTCTTCTAGAATGGGGTATAAAAATGTTGTTTGGCCTGAAATTGAACTTTTCTCTATTCTAACCCTACTGACCTTAGGATTTCAGCTTCACATTTATTTAGTTTTCTTGATTTGCTTCATCAGCTTGAGACCCAAAAATTTTCAGCAACCTAAAAGATCTATTAAATGCTAGTGCTAGCATTTTCTTTTTTTCATGAGGAGTCAGAGATATTAGACTTATCCATAAAGAGAATCTAATGGATAAGCCGGCTGCATGGTTTGTCAGATCAACAAGACAGTCAGAAGATAGTATACGCCTTCCTTAATTATTATTTTACTGACTGATTAAGGTATAAGACCTTGAAGGCCTGACAATCCCAACACAAGTCTGAAACACCTTCCTTCCTAAAGCATAAGATTTCCTACTCTCTCCAAAAAGTATGATAAAGGATCTTCAGTAAGGAATTTTGGACCAGATTATACAGGACTAGTCTTTTTTTTTTAAACAATGAGAACGGGTTAACAAACCTGTCTATTATTGGGGCTAAAAAGTCTGTGAACCAAAGAACTATTGGGTAAGCTGGAGGCTTTGTTTGAATAGCTTCCCTCAGGAGTTGTACTTTCAATACTCAACTTCCCTGCGGCTCAATTAGATAGTTTGTGAAAATAAACAAGGTCAACAATGGGCACAACCATTGACTGAGCGAATTCAAATTACACTGGTGAAAGCCCACATCAATCTGTAAAGGAGATGGTACTAAACTTTGCATCAAAATGGTGCAAAACATGACTGTGCCATTGGATACTTCTTGGACAAGGCAACTCACTCAGGCAGTGTCAGAGGTTTCTATGATGAGAGCAGCCCATTACAGTCCAAATCATTACACTACTTTTCAGTGACCTTGAAGGAGACCTATCTCAGTCTCGAGTGTGTACTACACCTAGTGTTCCACCAGAAGTATCTTGAGATATTTAGTCTTAGATGGAGCCTATGTTTGATTAGGCTGCTGCAGTGGAAGGTGTCCAGTAGTAGAAAGATAAACAACTGTCTTAAGGATAAGAACCTTAGGTGCCAATGTTGAGCACTTTGCCTGAATGTAGCTGAAGCAGGAGGCTGAGCCACAGTTTCTTCTTCATCAGATTCAATATCAACCACATCATCTCTCAGTATGTTCGAGTAGGCAGCATTCTTCTCAGTATCTTATGAGCGGACAATGACCCTGCATTCATGAGATACATCTTTTGAAGTGTACAAATGCTTTGACAAAGGCCCAGATTATCCATTCAGAACCTCTAGACATTGAGGTATGAGATAAAAAATATAAAATATAAATATATCTAAATATATATATATATAAAGAATTTCAATATTGACCAATGTTCGGAAGAACCTCTTGAAATTGAGCCCCTTGACTAGGAATCGGAGTGCCAGTGAATGCAAGAAGTGTACACATAACTACTTAAAGTTGCATAAGTATGAGGGGAAGAGGGGATAAATTCCCCTTCTCACCTCAGAGTAATAGAAAAACAAAACTAAAAACTGGTGTTACCAGAGAAAAATAGCCTTTCAAAGTGGTTTGGGATATTCCGCTTAGGTTGGAAAAATCATAACTGCCAACAAGTTTCCATGTTGGGCATAATGGAATAGTGCAGAGCCCTGGGGTTCTTAAAGTGGTAGGGACCAATTTTCACAGCATTGCTTAGTTAAGCATAAAGGTCACAATTTCGTGTATTTGAGTTTTAGTATAAAGTATTTTGCAGGGGTGTTTTCAGAAAAATATACTTTTATTTTGAATTGAATGTTTGGTTATACAAAAAATGTGACTAATGTTTTTTCTATAAAATATATTTTGTAAAGGTGTTCAAGGTTCTCGCACATGTCAAGACCTTTTATCAATTGAAGACAATCCCCTGGTGATGAACCGCAAGTGACATTGGCTGCTTTCAATTAACTCAGTAAGTTGCCGCAAAGGGGTAATTGCAGCACCTTTGTGGCTGTTCTTTCTCCCACTTCACAATACCGTTGCGTAAAGGTAGACATTCGCTTATTCTCTCTTGAGAACATGTCTCCTTTTTAGTTCGGAGTAGATTTTCTTTTCTTCGATAGTGATTTGCTGAATTTTATTTATGTATTTATATAGCGCCAGAAGCAGAAGTTACTTACCTTCGGTAACGATAGATCTGTAAGAACGATAGTTAGTATTAGATTCCTTACCTTAGAATACCCCCAAGGCGTCAGATTGGATCTGGAAACTTTTGCGTAGCAGTACCCTTGCTCGTCTGCGGCTCCGCGTCCGTCGTCGTTGGCGCCAGGATGACGTCGCCAGAGTACTTAGACGCCGCCCTCGCGCGCTGAAATCAGTTCTTTTACACAGCTTTTCCGCGCCAGAAAACACAGAGCCATGATAAAAACCAACACTGGTGCCATAAAAACTAGGGCCCTGAAAGGGATGACCTTAACCCTAGATATCGGTTCGCAGAATGGGGAGGATGGGTGGGGCGGTAAGGAATCTAATACGAACTACTGTTTCTTACAGATATATCATTACCGAAGGTAAGTAACTTGTGCATCTGAAAGAAACAGGTTAGTATTAGATTCCTTACCTTAGAATAGATACCCCAGCAATACCAACCCTGGTGGTGGGTCTGCGAACCAATGATCACACCAGAAAGTCCTGGAGAAAGGAACGGCCGAAAAAGCCATCTCTCCAGACTTGGCTGTCCAGGCAGTAGTGTCTTGCGAACGTGTGCAGCGGGACTCACGTAGCTGCCTGACAGATGTCCTGCAGGGGACTCCCTGGCCCAGGGCAGTAGCAGCCGCCATGGCCCGTGTGGAATGGGCACGAAGCCCCACAGGAGGCTCCTTTCGAGCCAAAGAGTAACCAGCATTGATGCACAAGACGACCCATCGAGAAATGGTTCATTTGTGCACCGCCCGTCCCTTCTTAGCGCCCACGTAACCAACAAAGAGTTGGTCATCCACCTGGAACTGGAGTGTGCTATCCAAGTAGAAAGAGAGCACACGTTTTGGGTCCAGACGGTGGAGCCTCTCTTCCTCTTTCGAGGGATGCGGAAAGAAGGTGGGCAAGGTGATGGACAGCCCGATGTGGAAGGCTGTGACTACCTTGGGCAGGAAAGAGAGTCGCGTCCGCAACACAACTTTGTCCGGATGGACTGAAAGGAAAGGAGGCTTAGAAGAAAGGGCCTGGAGCTCACTTACTCTCCTGGCAGAGGTGATGGCAACCAGGAAAGCGGTCTTCAGAGTAAGGAGACGAAGAGGACAGTTATGAAGCGGCTCAAAGGGAGCGCACATCAGAAAAGTTAGAACAAGGTTCAAGTCCCACTGAGGCATCACAAAAGGAACTGGAGGAAACATATGGGTGATGCCCTTCAAAAATCTATTTACAATTGGGGACTTGAACAAAGAGGGCTGATCAGGTACGTTCATAACATTTGCCTGGTTGTTCAATTATCCAATAGTTGCTCTTCACGAAGGTACTAGTCGGACCATTGGTTGAAATATTTGTTTTAGGTTTGGGCAGTCATAGACATTTGAAGAGATCAGTCTGCTGTTCTGCCCTGCAGAAGGGACTTTTCCATCAATCTCTCCACTGTTGATGCAAAGCTTGCCTGATTCAGGTATCTGTGTTTTCCTGCCTCTGTGCCTCACTTTATTTTCTGTTTCTTCATATCAGACCAAAGGGGGTCTAACCTGCTGGAACCATCTTGAAGCTGGTGACCTCAGCAGATGGGAAGCCCACAACCATCCTCACTACAAGTCAGGCTGGCACTGGCACAAAGCCCACCATCCTGGGAATCAGCAGCGTCTCCCCCAATACTACCAAGCCAGGAACAACAACAATAATTAAAACCATTCCAATGTCTGCGATCATCACGCAGGCTGGGGCTACAGGTACGGTGTACGCTTCCATGTTCAGTGTTACTTAACCTGTTGAAATACCATGAAATTGAGCTTAGTCAGTGGATATTCTGGTCACCAAGGTACTTTGTCCAGTGCTTTTACAAAACCCTGCTGTATCGTATTCACACACCACTGGTGTTGTCTGGTTGAGTTGCGTCGATTTGAGTATTCTATCGAATATTTCCTTTATTTGATCAATAGATTCATAAAAGTACAAATGACGCATATACAATTCATATAAAAGCAAAATGATAAAATGGCAATACATGACCCAAGTTGTAAAAAAGAGCACATTCAAAGCACAACTCTAAATTGGTTGACACTTTTGTTGCTCTATTATGTGAAAGCTAGAACCCCGTACTGTCAGACTATTCCCGAGGACAGGCAGTGCCTGCTAAGTGATTTCATAGACAAGTCACCACTGCTGGGTCACTGATTAATATAGTGCAGTTACCCCTGAGGAAGGGCAGTTCCTGCCCAAAATGCATTAGGTCCACATTTCCCTGACTAAGCTATGAAGGGCAGAGAACTGATTTGTGTTTATGAAGCCTTTTAGGGAACTTCATTAACTATACAAATAAAATACTTTTGATTAAAGACTGGATTACATGAGACTACTAAAGGAAGAATGTGTTTGAATAGCTACGAAAGTCCGTCTTCTTGGCTGTGCATCCTGGTGCTTGTTACCTGACAAGGCTATAGTGTTTCTCCGAAATGGTTACCTTAACAGGACGAAAGGGCAGTTTAAAACTGCACACATGCGCTCATTAGAGAGGCACCTATGGTAAGACAGAAACCGCTGGTGTCCACACTGCGATCAGTGCAACAGAGGACCTCCTGGCAACAGCAATCTGTCTCTCTGCCAATTGTTGATCAGATCTAGAGAGGCAGCTACAGGAAGACAGCAACCGCTGGTGTCCACACAGTGATCAGTACAACAGAGAACCTTCTGGCAACAGCAATCTGTATCTCTGCCATTTGTTGGTCAGATTATAGGTGCAGAGAGTGTGACAAATGCTACACCATCCACCAGCAGAGGATGGGAGAGGAGTTGACCTAACGGCTAGGGCGCTCGACCTCGGACCTGGGGATCTGGGTTCGAGTCTCGGTAACGACGCCAAAAACCTCCTGTGATTCTGGGCAAATCAATTCATCTCCCTGTGCCTAAAAATGAATGCGTGTCCTCATGTAACATAACTGGTGCTATGTAAAGCGCTCTGATACCGGATTCAGTTCGGGTCTAGTTAGCGCTATATAAAACTCTGCAAAAAAAAAAAAAAAGGTAGCCTTAAGAAGGCGGAAATGGCCGAGAGGTAGCCCTTCAGAGTGCCCAGAGCAGAGCCCTACTGGGCAAGAGAAAGAAGAAAGAGGAGAACCTCTGAAAGAGGGGCAGAAAGGGGATCCACAGCCTTTGCTGTGCACCATGCCACAAACTTGTTCCACCTGCAGGCTTATACCGATTTTGTGGAGGGACGCCTGGCCGCCAGAATGACATTACAGACTTCAGGAGGCAAGTCAAATGGCCACAACTGCCGCCGCTCAATCTCCACGCATGTAAGTGGAGACTGGACAGGTTTGGGTGGAGGACCGTCCCCTGCTGCTGCGACAGAAGGTTCTCCTGAGGAGGCAGACGAATCGGGGGATCGACAGAAATGCTGAGTAGCTCGTGACACCAGAACCGTGCCCAGTCCAGAGCCACAAGGATGACTTTGGCCCGGTCTCGCCTGATCTTCTTCAGCACTCTGGGCAGAAGTGGTATAGGCGGAAAGGCGTACAATAGACCGCAACTCCACTCGCGACGAAAAGCGTCTCCGAGCGAGTGCTGCCTTGGAAATTCCAACGCGCAGAACTGATGACATTGCGCGTTCTCTTCTGTGGCGAATAGATCTAACTAAGGCTCTCCCCACTGCTGAAAGAGGCCTTGCGCCACGTCCGAGTTCAGACGCCATTCGTAATCCATCAGGCACCGATGGCTGAGTTCGTCCGCCCTGATGTTCCAGCCACTGCCGGAGGCGCAGAGCCTCCTGGCATAGGGTCCACGACCCCACCCAACCCTGTTTGTTACAGTACCACATGGCGGTGGTGTTGTCCGTGAACACCTGCACTACACTCCCCCGGACAGAGGGGAGGAATGCCTTCAGTGCAAGTCGGATCGCCCGTAGCTCCAGAAGGTTGATATGGAGCTGGAAATCCGCCAGAGACCAGAGGCCTCTGATCTCCGCCTCTCCCATGTGGCCTCCCCAGCCCTGGAGGGACGCGTCCGTCACAACTACGTGCTCCGGTTGGGGTAGGGAGAGGGATTCGCCACTGACCCAATCGCGGTCCGTGAGCCACCACTGCAACTGCCTTGCAGTGCCCTCCGAGATCAAGTCGGACAAGTTGCCCTGATGCTGGGCCCACTGAAACTTTAGGTCCCACTGCAGAGCCCGCATCCGCCACGTGGCGTGATGCACCAGAAGGATGCAGGAGGCCATCAGCCCCAGAAGCCGCAGCGTCAACCTGACCGAGACTCGGGATAAAGGCTGAAGGATCGGAATCAGAGCCTGAATATCCCAAACCCGCTGTTCGGGAGGATAAACCCAAAACTGCGCCGAGTCTAGAACCGTTCCGATGAAGAGGAGCTTCTGAGAGGGACACAGGTGCGACTTCGGCACATTGATGGAGAACCCCAGTAGGTGCAGGAGGTCGGCCGTAGTCTGGAGGTGGCTGACGACTGTCTGGGGCGAGCCCGCCTTCAACAACTAGTTGTCGAGGTAGGGGAAGACTGAAACCCCTAACCTGCGCAGATGAGCTGCGACCACCGCCATCACTTTCGTGAACACCCGTGGGGCACTGGTAAGGTCGAAGGGGAGCACGGTAAACTGAAAGTGCTCGTGGCCTACCGTGAACTGCAGGTAGCGCCGGTGGGCCAGCAGGACGGGGATGTGAAATAAGCGTCCTGTAAGTCCAACGCTACCATCCAGTCTCCCGGGTCCAGAGCAGCTAAGACCTTAGCCAGTGTCAGCATCTTGAACCTTTCCTTCCGGAGGAAGCCGTTGACGTTCCGTAGGTCCAAGATAGGGCGTAGGCCCCCTTTGCCTTTCTTGGGAACCAGAAAGTAGTGGGAGTAGCAACCACACCCTACTTCTGGCCCAGGAACGCGCTCGATGGCCCCCTTGGCCAAGAGGGCTGCAACTTCCTCTCGCAGAAGATTCAAGTGATCCCCCGACACGCGGTGGTACTGCGGTGGCATGGCTGGAGGGTCGCCTCAAAGGGGAGGGAGTAGCCCCTTCGGACGATTTGCAGCACCCACCTGTCCGATGTGATGTCGCGCCAGTGGAGCAGGTGATGGCGAACACTGCCCCCACTGGCGTCTTGTGGGCCTGAAAGCTCAGACTAGGAGGGCTTTGAGGCGGATGCTGCCAGGGTGGATGTGGACTGGCCGCGCCGTTGTCCCCGGGCACCGCCACGGCAGTTACCACGTCCGCCACCGCTCTGGATGGTAGTCTGCGGCCCATGGCTTGCAGGACGTGTGGGGGCGCCCCTTCCTTGGCCACGAAAGGGGCCAAAGGCAGCAGATTGCTGGCGCGGGGCCGACAGGCCCAAGGACTTGGCCGTAGCCCTGGAGTCCTTAAAGCTCTCAAGCGCACTGTCTGCCTTGTCGCCAAAGAGGCGACGGCCATCAAACGGCATGTCCATAAGGGTGTTTTGGACATCAGCCGAAAAGTTGGCGGACCTCAGCCAGGCGTGGCAACGAGTCGCCACCGTCGTTGCCATTGCTCTACCCAGCGAGTTTGTGGTATCCAGACCACATCTGATGGAGTACCGTGCCGCATCTCGACCCTCCGCAAGGGCTTGGGCGAGTTTAGTCCGGGCCTCCTCCGGACATTGTGGCAGCACGTCCGCGACCGTGTCCCACAGAGAGTGGCTATAACGGCCCAAGAGGCACGCGGTGTTAACTGACCGCAACCTCAAACTCAGGGAGGAGAACATCTTGTTGCCATATTGTTCGTACCTCTTGGATTCCCGATCAGGGGGAGCCGTCGGGAATGCGGTCTGGGAGTTAGAGGCCTGTATGACCAGGCTCTCGGGGGTGGGGTGGGTGGACAGGAAGCAAGGGTCGCCCGGAGCCGGGCGGTGGCGTCTGGCCACGTTCCTATCTACAGGAGGACCTGTAGCGGGCCTGGACCAGGTGCCCAGAAGAACTGCAGACAAGGCCTCATTAAACGACCACAGAGGCTTGTTTGCGGTTTAAGGACCTGAGTGAGGAGGTTAGTCCTCACGGCCGCGACAGGGAGCTCAAGGGATAAGGCCTTGGCCGCCCGCGTCAACACCACACTATAGGCTGCCCCCTCCTCCGTAGCCATGGTAGGGGGGGGGGAGACAAAGCCAGTGTCTGGCAAGGTGTCCAGACCACTGGCGTCCCCTAGCTCACCTGCCCAGTCCTGATAAGGTTGGCACTCACGTGCCAGAGGGTCCTCGGACCCCTCCCAATCCGCCTCACCACCCATCTCCTGGTATTCAGGGTCAAAAGATGGGGCCGGATCATAGAAGTAAAAAGCTCCCATCGGCGTCGAATGAGACGTCGAGCGACGCAGCTCCCGCGCGGAACCGGACCGAGGGGGGACTGGGGACGGCGTCGACCGTGGTCGGCGCCGGGGTGACATCCTAGGAGCCGGCGCCAACGAGGTCGTAAGGTCGACCGGCGACGATCCGGAACCGGGCCCGGATTCGGCGGAATCCTGCGGCGTCAGAAGCACGCGGCCCGCTTGGGCTCCCAGTCGGGCCCGCGGGGCCCGAAGGCATCGCGGAACCCGACGGAGGAGTGAGCGACCTCATGGCCGAGAGGAAGGCGTCAATCTCCTCCGGCGCCGCGTTCTGCCCAGGGACCGGCGGGTATGGAGCAGGTCGCGTCACCTGCGGCTCCGACGCAGCCGCGTGGGCGGTGTCACCCGAACCCCCTACCGCGCCGCGCGAGCGTCGGGGGGAGTCGGAAGAGCGATGTCGCCTCTTTGACTTCTTGTGCCTCTTACCGGAGGACTTGGAGCTCGGGGAGTGGTGTCGATCCTCCGAGCCGTGATGACTCCGGCGCCATGACCGGTCCCTCGACCTCCTTCCGGACCAGGACCTCGAACAGCGCGGGGCCGACTGCTGGCGGTCGAGGCGCTTGCGGACCGCTCCCGCCCAGCCTTGGACGTCAAGGTCCGGCAGTCGGGGCACGACTTGTCATCGTGATCGGGCCCCAGGCAATGAAGACACTGGCGATGGGGGGCGGTAGCCGACATCAGTCGGTTGCAGTCGAAGCAGGGTTTAAACCTGGGCATCCCTATCGGCACCGTCGGAGTTAAAAAATATGATCAAAAAGATCAAAAAGTTTGGTAAAAAAATGACTAAAGGGTACCACTGTTCCCGGATCGGCGCTCGCTGGCGCGGAAAAAATAGGAACTGACGTCAGCGTGCGAGGGCGGCGTCTAAGTACTCCGGCGGCGTCATCCCGGCGCCAACGACGCAGACGACGGACGCGGAGCCGCAGACAACGCCTACCGACGTGCAAGGGTACTGCTACGGAAAAGTTTCCGGATCCAGTCTGACGCCTGGGGGTATTCTAAGGTAAGGAAACTGTAGTAACCAAGTCCACTCTGGTAGTAGTATTTCAGGAGGATTTATTCAGGTTAGTTACAGCTTAGTAGTACAGTAGATATAAGCCCCACCAGGAGCACCCAGCTAGGCACTCCGCCCTTCTCCAACTGTGAGTTCCCACTCCCAACATTCCATTTTACATCACTCAAGCAGGGTTCCACTGGCACAGCATAAATAATAGCAACCCAGGATACTACATATCCTCTTTTCTTCCAAATGAAAACAAAAAGGAGCGCCCATATTAGGAACAACACAATGTTCAAAAGAGAAGAAATGGACGCAGACTAGAGGAACAAGAAAAAATGAAAAATCAGAGGAAAAGTAGAATATAAGTGAAAATGTGACTAAAACAAAAACGCAAGAGGAGAGAAACTAAAATAAAGTAAAACACCAGTGAAGGTGTGATCAGGACAAGAACGCAATAGAAGCGGAAAGAAAAATACAACATATCCTCCTTTGTTAAATGTTAAAAGAAGAAAAAGTGGAATAATAGAACAACAAAGAGAAGATAAAATAGTAGAACAACACACATCATCCTTTCCCAAGAACAAAAAACCAAAATGGGCAAAGAATAGAAAGTGAAACCATCAATGGCAGCCCTCCGCAAACCCACTGGCCAGGTAAGCAAGCAAAGAGACAACTCACATCAGGAGAAATCAAGACGACAGAGAAGAATAGGAGTGAATATACTCAAACTTCCCCATCGGAATTTAAGAATAAATAACAAATTGAAAAAACAACTGGGCTACAGTGTAAGAAAACAGAACTAAAATCATAAAAAATGAACGCCCAGAGTAAAACAGCCCATGTACTATGGTAATTAAAACCATACACCCTTTAGGGTAAAATTATGTATACATGGGTAAATGTTGTGCACAGTACGAAAGGGATGACACCCTTTAAACAGACCCCAAGTGGTGATGAGGAACTAGTGCACTGTATGAGCGCGCCTAAGTACCTGGATAAAAAAATATGCAAACAAAAATCTATCACTCCGGAGAGATCAAGCTAGTGTACTTAGAAGAAGCGGGACAACGTCCACGCAACACACACCTCGAGTGGAGGTCAACTGAAATGCACATGAAATTGGGGAAAACCCCAAATACACCTCACAGAGAGGGAAAACACACCTCACGGAGAGGTCAAGAGACAAATAAATTATGTGCATAAATAGATGTGTGCTCATAACATATTCCAAACAAAGAATGAAATATAGGGGTATAAACCCTTGTTAATACTAAAGGACTATAATCTTAGCATAGTTTGACGGCGTTTGGGTAGGAACCCATAAACGCAATGCACAGGGACTAACACCCTTGCATAGCTCCAAGGAGGAAGCGGAAATGCACACACCCTACATAGGGTAAAAACAAAAATAGAGAGGTCCGTGTGTGGACAACTGACGTGGGGCTACCACATAGTGCACTATTGAAAGCAAATGGGACTGGCAACCCATCGCAAAACACAGAGATGGAGCAGGTGGGAACTAAAACCCACTGCAACCAAATGGGGCAGGGGACCCATTGCAAAAACATTGAAGTAAAGCAGGTGGGGCTAAAACCCACTGCAGATGCATGGGATTGGGGACCCATAGCAACAGGAAATTCGCTACATGAACAAAATATTGGAGTAAAACAGTGGTAAACATAGTTACAACACATCAGAAAGCAGTACAGCCAATAATGATAATCGGAGTAAAAGATTATACAGATTTCCCCATATTGAAACGCATATAAGTGAGCAAGAAACTACACACTGAAGAATTATAACTAAAATGGAGAAAATACCAAATTCCAACTTGGCCCAGAAGATGGCAGCATAACTCCAATAATGTTGAAATATCACACTCAATTTGAAAATCAATAAATAACTTTGCTCGTGTACCATACCATGCTTCATTAGAGAAAACACTGAGCCACTAGATATAATAGTGAAGTCTTTGCAGCTCTGACAAGCGTCTCCATCGAAATTTGACAATTTGATACAAACGTGCTTGGCAGCGATGAGAGAGAACATGCAGCAAGTGATAAAATTCCAACTGCCACCGGAAGATAGTCAAATTAATAAAAGTGAACTTCCTCTCACCTCCGGTGTTTAAACAACATCCTCTGTGCTTTTCGGACGGAAATGTGAAATGGAACCATGTTCTTTTGACGTGGAAGTCAAATCAAGAAAACAAACTCCGGTGGTGCCAGGACGCACTGGCTGAGAATACACAGAACATTTTAAAGCTTCGGTCACAGCACAACAAAGGATGGCGGCACATACAGTGGCGCAAAGCTGGGTGGCTCACGGCGCTTCCCCACACCAACAGCATCGGAGGATCCGGTGTTCTGAGAATCATTGGGTCCCCGTGAGTGGCTGCCCCCCCTACGTCACAGGGTACAATGATTCTCAGAACCAAGCTATTATCCGTCGCTCCCCCATGGCGGTTTGCCCCCCCTACGTCACGGGGGCGGAGCCGTCCTGGCGCTTTAGTGTACTTGAAGAAATTTCTCGAGACAGCGCTCGCATGCGCTATTGATTGTTATGGTTATTTATGGCGGACTGGCCGCCGCTGAGAGCGGTCCACTCCGCGGAGCTTTGCCTACTTTAACATTGCGGTTTGACTTTCCCCGATGTCCTGCGGCATGTTAATTTTTTTCCGGTTTTTGGTATATTTTTCCGGTTATTTTTCGAGCGGTGTATTCCGCCGAAGCTTAAATTAATTATCAGTGCTGCCCCTCCGGACAGGTTTGCCTTCCCCCGATTGCCCGCTTGCATGGTGTAGTGCTCCGGGGAAGCGGCTAATGGTGGTGCGCCGCTACAGTCTGTGGATGGCTCGGTGGACGAGGCTTCATGGCGGAGGCAGACCAAAGGGCAGGCGCGCGTCGTCTTCATTCAAGCAAGCTTCAATAGCTCAGTTGGGCGAGCGTTGGACTGCAGAGCTGGAGGACCCGGGTTCAATTCTGGTTATCGTCACACTTGCAACTTCCGTTTTTTTTTTTTCCATTTATGTATTTATTGTTTTTTCATGCCATTTTATATAGTGCTATTCATTTATCATTTATAAATTTATGTATCCGAATTTATATAGTGCGAAGGTGTTGGAGCGCTTCACTTTCGGACCAGTAATGATACTAGAGGAAACAATTTCAAATTAACAAATTAAAAAAAGTATGTGAGAGGTAGCAAACAGTGTTTTAGACGAGAATAGTGACCATGCCATTCCAGTTTGGAGCCAGCCTTATGCAAATCAGTATTGATCCTGCACCCAATGTGAACAGTGCAGCCTGAACTGCCCGGCCCTCCCTGGACTAGAAACAAGCATCCTAGACCGGTTTCGGCCTTTCTGCCCTCATTAGCCAGTATAGCTTCATTCCATTAGCATGAAGAGCACAGGACTCATGTCTGAGCATACCTGTTCCACTCACGCTGGAAGAAATTAAGTAAAGTAAATATGTAAAGGTGAAAATAGTGTACTCACCGAGGAGCTGCGGTAAAAGGAAATTTTCTGGAACGTCACGCTATTATATACAGCACATCATTCGAAAATTGGATACATAATAGTGATACAAAATATTATGAACCGCTGATTGGACGGACTGTCATACAGACTTGTGATTGGTCTGCGACAAACTGCGCAGAAAAGCGGGAGGCAGCCAATTATGGCTACGTAGTGCACACGTCATGAAAATGGAACTGCGCATGCGTAAAGGTTGTGCGCATGCGCAAAATGACAGGGGGGGCGCTCACTCACGGGACCAGCGGTTCATGGAACACCGGCAGGGAAGGCAGAACGTCATAGAAGCTTCGTGAAAGACAGCAGGTGAGTGCGCATAGCGAATGGCACGCACTACATTTTTTAATGTGGAGAGGCAGTTGAACTGACACTGGCTTTAGTGGCACGATATTCCCTCAAATACAATAAAAATATTGAACATGTAAGAGAATCGCCACAACTGTATTTTAACTCTGGCATGCCATGGTGGTTAAACAGTAAAACAGGCAGTACCTCACCAAATCACCTCCTTTTACATTTGCCTTCCATGTTCCTAAAAGGCAAACACCCAAAAAAAATAAGCGAATGTACCTCAAAAATTACGGGGTACTGTCAAAGTAAATGTTGAAGTCAGATTTCAACATCCAAAGCTCAGCAGCCGAGTGTATCCTCCGTGGAAAAGCCTCACAAAGATGATGAACCCAGAGTGAGGAGCTTGAATGCAAGACACAATACATTTGGTGGCAGAACTCCCTTTGCGACATTTGGCAGAAACATTGAGTGTGGAGACATCTGAAATGAGTGACAGTCAAACAGAAATGAAGATAAGACACTGCAGCATAGGTACACGTCTTCTTCAACTGAATCATACTTGAAGAGTCACACTTCTTCCCCAGACAGTGTGTGGAGGATTGATGAGACAAAAGACTTACCCTCATGTACAGCAAGAAGAGCGAGGAATTGAAAAGATTCAGGTTTAACCCCCCTGAGGGCACAGCTCCAGTACAGAGGTTAACAGGGCGCAGATACTTGCAGTCATAGAAAAATGTAGGAAAGCTCACCCTGTATGTAGATTCAGTACGTTGAACAACTTTGTTGAGAAGTGGCTTCTTACCCTCATAGAAACCAACGCTGAAGACAGGGGTTGTGAACTGTCTTGCTTACCCTCACTGAGGGCACATCACGGGAACCAACTTGAAGGCTGATGAGGGCGACCGGTGCAGAGGTCACTGGTGGGGCTAACTTGACAGTTGGTAGACAGCAGTGAAGATAGCTTGAGGTTCCCAGACACATCTACTTGAACTTGAGAGGTAGAAATCGCAGGTTCTTTCTTAAAATCGTCGCCAAGAAAATGTAGTAACCAAGTCCACGCTGGTATTAGTATTTCAGGAGGATTTATTCAGGTTGGTTACAGCTTAGTAGTATAGTAGATATAAGCCCCACCAGGAGCACCCAGCTAGGCGCTCAGCCCTTCTCCAACTGTGAATTCCCACTCCCACATTCCATTTTACATCACTCAAGCAGGGTTCCACTGGCACAGCATAAATAATAGCAACCCAGGATACTACAGAATCTAATACTAACCTGCTTCTTTCAGATTCGACTCCCGAAGGAGTATCTCTGAGCTTCGGACGAGGAACACAGATAGAATGTAACTGCAGCCTGAATCAACAGGGGAAAAGAATAGTCTTAAGCAGCTTCCTAAATTGTAAGTGATTAAAGTACTGACGTAAATGCAGGGGGAGCTCATTCCAGTAGCGCAGACCAATGTAGGAGAGGGCCCTTTTCCCCTAGTCTTGCCCTACTAATTCAGGGGACTTCTAACAGATGTTTAGAACGTGAACGGAGAGACCTAGAAGGACAGTAGGGTATGAATTTCTCCGCCAAATAGGAAGGGCCAAGATTGAAAAGTGCCTTATGAATGGTACAGCAGATTTAGAATTTTACCCTTTGGCGTATCTGAAGCCAATGAAGCTGAGAAAAAAGAGGGCGGGAGGCAGTCCTAGGGAGCACATTAAGGACTAGCCGTGCTGCCATGTTCTGAACCACCTGTAATCTGCTTGTCGAGGTCTCACGAGCAGAGATCAGCAGACCATTACAGTAGTCCAACCGGCTTAATATTAGTGCCTGAATCAAAGTCTTTCTGGTGGAATCAGGAAGAAGAGGAAATACTCGACGGTGAAGGCCCAAAGTGTGGAAACAGACGCCAGCTGTCTGAGCAATATGCTCTTTCAAGGTGAGTGCTTGGTCCAGGAGAATGCCTAGATTCTTCACAGTGGATTTAATGTCGGGAGGGTTGCCAAAATCAAGCGCCACCACTCGGGAGACCACAATAGAGGGGCCTACCTGAAGAGCTGAATCTTCGTTTTTCCAACGTTACGTTGGAGGAGATTACTCTTCATCCAATGGGAGATAGCTCTCATTCCCGAAGAGAAGGCCAACTGTACCGATGGTGTAAATTTGCCAAAAGCAGCGGAGTATCGTCGGCGTATGATATTGGAGTAAACCCATGGCTCCTCAGGAGGTTAGCCAAGGGAGAAATGTAGATATTTAAGAATGTGGGGCTCAAGCATGAGCCCTGAGGCACTCCCTTAGACAGTTCAATAGATGCTGAGCGATAAGGGCCAAGATTGACAGTCTGAGAGCGATCAGATAAACTTGACATCCATTGGAAGGCCGAGTTTCTTAAACCAATCCCCTGCAGTCTTCTGAGTAATATTTGGTGTGAGACCGTGTCGAACGGGCAGATAGGTCCAACAGCACCAAAATCGTAGAATGGCCCTTGTCTATGGTCATCCTGATGTTATCAGTGACCTCTAGCAGGGCTGATTCGGTGCTGTACTTGGGCCTAAAGCCGACTGGGAAGGATCAAGACAACCAGTAAGTTCGACATGGTTTGAGAGATGAATGTAAATGCCCAGACGTGGGTCCCTTGCTCACTTTGCCACTGGATTCAACCCAGCCTGGCTGATGACCGCTGATTAGCCAGAAACCAGTCCCAGAATGCTTGTTTCCGGTCCAGTGAGACATGGCTTGGCAGTTTGGGCTGGACTGTTCCCATGAGGCACAGGGTCAGACTGATTTGCATATGGCCATGTCTGAAATGGGTTGGCGGAGTGAGCTCAAGAATGATGATGGATTAAACCCAGATCAGTTGACTAGGGTTGAGTGCTTGCAATGTTCAACACACCGTCCATCATCCCCTTTGGTTTTGCTTTGGTCGCTCTAAGTTGGCAGGGTATGCCCAGAAGTGGGTCCCTTGCTCACTTCGCCACTGGATTCAAGCTAGCCTGGCTGATGATGGCTGATTAGCCAGAAACCGGTCCCAGAATGCTTGTTTCCAGTCCAGGGGAAACATGGCTTGGCAGTTTGGGCTGGACTGTTCCCATGAGGCACAGGGTCAGACTAATTTGCATATGGCCATGTCTGAACTGGGGTGGCGTAGTGAGCTACAGAATGAGGATGGATTAAATCCAGACCAGTTGACTGGGGGGGTGTGCTTGCAATGTTCAACAGTCCGTCCATCATCCCCTTTGGTTTTGCTTTGTTAATATGTCTCTCCAGAAGTTTACTCAGAAAGGGGAGCAACGAGATGGGGCGGAGATTGGACAGTTCTGTCAAAGGGGCCTTTGTGTTTCTGCGAATCGCCATAACCTGCGCTGGCTTCCATTCTGCCGGAACATGACCATCTCTTAGTGAAAGGTTGAGGAGATGTTCAATTGAAGGGGAGAGTTGGGTGGCCAGAGAAGTGACGACTTTGGCTGGGATGATGTCATGGGGAGACCCGGATTTAATTCTGTGGATCAGAGTGGTGACATCTGCTGAGGTCAGCGGGGGAAAGCTGTCCAACAGCTGAGAAACAGCCGGTACAAGTAAATCCGCGGCTAAAGGGGGCAGGTCCTGGCTATCTGACACACCAATTTTTTCATATATTCGCTCAATTTTCAGTGAGAAACATTGAGCGATATCATTGCATAGTGTTTGCGTGGATGCTTCAGAGTTTTCACAAGCCTTGGGATTGGTAAAAGACTGAAGGATGCGATGTAGGGTTTTAGGGGCATTGCCAGTCATGTCTAGTTGGGAGGCGATAAAGGTTTTACGTGCATCTTTTATATTATTAGGATATCTAGACAGAGTGGTCAGAAACTGAGTTTTATCGTTCTCATCGTGGGTCGTGTACCAGTGCCTCTCATATTTCCTGCAAAGTTATTTTTGTGCATGCAGCTGAGGTGAGAACCAGGTAGCCTGCGGCTGTTTGGAGTGGTTAGGGAGACGTTTCAGTGGAGCGAGATAATCAATCGTCTTAGAGAGTGCGGAGTTATATTTTGCCAGGGCTTCTACTATATTATCTGATGCGGTAATCCGTGGTCTTAGGACGGAGGCTTGAAAACTCTCCGGGGTGACTTTCTGCCATTTTCTATGTCTGTGGTGGGTGGCCGGATTTGGTCTCTTGGGCTCCCTTGGTCCCTGAATAGAGAATCCAATTAGCGCATGGTCGGACCAGGTACGTTAGAAGGGGGACTCACAATGGACCTTAGGAGAATTGGAAAAAAAGAATGTCCAGTGTGTGGCCAGCTATATGTGTGGGGCCTGCATTGAGCTTAGATAAGCTATGGGTGCTAAGTCAGCCGAAAGACCCTGTTAGTCAGTGTTGAGGGTGCTATCGCTGTGAATATTAAAATCACCTAATAGAAGAAAATTACTGCCTGCGATTACTTGGGGGGTTATAAGTTCCATGAGTAGTAATGAGAAATCGGCCAAAGGTCCTGGGGGATAATACACTAAAGTTCCCTCCCAACTAATTTGGGAAGAGAAGTCTATACGGAGGACAAGTACTTCCATCTGAGCATTACAGCACTTGTCCAGAGGGGAGACATTGATGCTATCTTTATACACAATAGCAATTCCTCCCCCTACTTTAAGTGGCCTGTCCATCCTAATGAGTTGTAGCCTTCAGGTATGGCCAGTGTAATAGAGGGAACAGAGTGGGGTTTTAGCCAGGTTTCAGTAAGAAATCCCAGGTCAGGCTGCATAGAGGATAGAAAATCCCAAACCTCAGTGGAGTGCTTGGGCAAGGAGCGGATGCTGCATAGCAAACTTTTCCATCCTGTTTGTGACTTATCTTTAACATTACCTATGGCTTGGACAGGGGGGTAGCAGGTTCAAAATAAGGGAGTCAGTAGTAGGCAGAGGGCAATAGGGTGCCTCATAAATCCGCGCCGTCTGACCCATACTTCCCTGAAACTGGCAATGGGGATTATGTCACTGTTAAAAGGCAGCTTTATCTTATAGAGAATAATATGGATAGTACAAACACTATAAAAAGGCAGTTTAACGTAATCAGCTCCAAGCCTCTTTATTAGACATCTAAATGCATATTTCATAAAGGGCATTGTGTCTATGTGCATAACTTGGCACCTGCATCAAAAATGGGCTTTCTTCTTGATGTTTATTCTTTTCGATGTCTCACTAATCTTTATCGGAACCAATCTCTTTCCCCAAAAAGAAATGCTGGTCCACTGAGATACTAAGATTAGGAAAGAATAAACCTACCTCTTTCGAAAGGGACTTTGAAGTTATTTATGGATATAATGAATGTTTTTTCATTAGATACCAAGAGGAATCTTTTTCTAATACTCCTGCTGTCTAGCCTATAGTGAATTCCTATTTACAGCCCAACTATTTTGCAGTGGGTAAAGAAATCGAAGTAGAAGGATAATGTTACTTACCCAGTAAGCATCTGTTCTTGGCCTGTAGAGCTGTAGAGTCACATGCTTTGCATACTCCTGCCATCTAGTGTGGGGTCCGGAAATGTAAAAGTTATTTGTCTTCGAAGAAGTCTTTCCTAGTCACGACGTCAGGTGGCTTCTCCTTTTGGTGATATTGCGCATATGCATCAACTCCATTGTTCGATTGTTTTCCCGCAAGAGGGTGAGAATGGAGTAAGTAAGTGTAGTATAGAGATGTCCATGCGTATAAATATATAATGAAGAACTGCAACAACTGCAGGTACCCGGGAGGGCGAATGTTAATCTACAGCTCTACATGCCAAGAACAGATACTTACTGGGTAAGTACCATTATCCGTTCGAGGTATGTGTGCTGTAGATACACATGCTTTGCATAAACTACAAAGCAGTATACTCACAAAGCGGTGGCTAACCTGTAATTGTTGCAGTTGTTTGGAACAGTGATTTAAGTACTGCTTGGCCTACGTTAGTCTGTTGATGTGCCAACACATCTACACAATTGTGTTTGGTAAATGTGTGTGGTGTAGACCATGTAGCTACCTTACATAAGTCAGCTAGAGGAATGTTACCTAAAATGGCCACAGAAGCCCCTATTTTGCAAGTGGAAAGCGCTTTAGGGGTATGGTTAAAGTTCTTTTAGCTTTAGCATAGCATGTTTGAATGCATTTAACAATCCATCCCGCAATACCAGATTCAGAGATAGGATTGCCTTTGTGAGGTGGAGAAAATTCAACAGTTGTTTTGTTTTGAGAATGTCTTTTGTCCGATCTATGTAGTAGAGTAAAGCTCTTTCAACGTCAAACGCGTGAAGAGTGCGTTCTGCTATAGAATCAGGTTGAGGAAAAAAGACAGGTAACTCAAACTGATTGGTTTATATGAAAAGCAGAAACTACTTTGGGAAGAAATTTAGGGTTGGTGTGTAGAACTATACTGTCTTTGTGTAGCTGAAGGAGTAGTTTATGTCCTGTAACTCCAGTTCGGTAGTAGGGGTATCTCTGTTATAGTCATAATCTAGTGAATAGTCCCGCCCACGTGCGTGGACCCCGGAGCAATCAAAAATAATCTCTTAAAGTGTCGAAAAATGCAGAAATGCACAGACACTTAAGAGAGAAGAACAAGTTAATTACCTTCGGGAACACTTTTTCTGGTAGATACAATATCTGCCTGTGGATTCCTCACCTTGTGAATATCCCCTTGCATCAGCAACATTCGGAAATTCTTTTTGTAGCTTCGCGTAGACGTGGACTTGGACGTCATAGAGGCACGGCATCGCTCGCGACTCCGCTGACGTCACCGACGCCTATAATAGGCCCACGCCGGCGTGATGACATCAGTTCCGCCCTTTTTTCCGTGCCTTCGAGGCACACGGACGGACCAATGGCAGTAGACGTATACACAGTATACGCAGTACAAATATCAAGGTAAAACATACACAGTGTGAAACAAATGCAATAAAACATTTGAAATAAACAACCCCTTGACAATAAAATAAATACATTACAGAAACTCTGGTATAGAAAGGGAGGCGGGTGGGTCAGTGAGGAATCCACAGGCAGATATTGTATCTACCAGAAAAAGCGTTACCGAAGGTAAGTAACTTGTTCTTCTGATAGATACATCTGCCGTGTGGATTCCTCACCTTGTGAATAGAGTCCCACAGCAGTCCCCACTCCCGGAGGAGGGTGTCCACACTTCTAAACCAGGAAATCCTGAAGGACAGAGCGCGCAAAGTGACCGTCCCTCCTCACTTCAGAATCCAAGCAGTAATGCTTCGCGAAAGTGTGGAGGGAAGACCAAGTTGCCGCTCTACAAATATCCTCTACAGGAACACCTCTAGCCAATGCAGAGGTTGAAGACTTAGCTCTAGTAGAATGAGCCCTTATACCATCTGGTGGTTCCTTACCGGCCAAAGAGTAGCAGATCTTAATACAGAGGACGATCCATCTTGATAAAGTTCTTTTATGGACCGCTCTTCCTTTCTTGCAGCCAGCAAAACCAATGAGGATCTGGTCATCCAAACGAAAGTCTTTAGATCTGTCCAAGTAGGAGGCGCTAGGTGGAGCCAAACCGAGATGGCCGCACTGGAGTGAGGCTCCCGCCCGACCTGGCACTCTTCACGATCCTACAATATCCTGATCGATTAAATTGACTTGGAACCCTCACCATCGGCTCCACGGCAGTATCCCGCACACAACGGTGTGACAATTGCTGAATTTGCGCGCCCGGCTGCCCTGGGAGAAGCCAGCGCTTCTGGAGCGGGAGAGACTGTCGGAGCAGGGACTGCACACTGCCGGACCCACACACTGGGAAAGTCCGGGGATCAGCGGCCCACACAGCGCGACTATCGGAAAAAGGCGTGGAGGCTGAGTCCCTTCCCCCCCCTCCCCTGAGGCCGGCCCGAGAAGCTACTGCGGCGAGACCCCCGGCGCTGTGCTGTGAAGTGAACATTGCTTTGAAACTGACGCCGCTCCCGCCAAGGTCAGCGATGTACATTGCGCTCAGCCGGGAAGATTCTGGCGGCTTAATGGAACGTATCGGAGGTGAGGTGGTTTGAGCGCCTATATTTCGCGCCTATTTTGCTCCGTTGGGCTTGCCTGGGTTGGGGTGATCCGAAGCGGCCCCCTGCCTGCACTCCACAGCGCGCCTGTCGGGGCGAAGCGCGACGTGACAGCGAGGAGGAGCGGCCTACACCGGCCTGGTCGGCAACGCGGGCCTGCGCTGCGGGGGAGTCTCGCCTACTGCTCTACTCGCTCCTTCTCTGTTCCACCTCATAGCATAGGAGCCCTGGCGGAGAGACAGCGTGTGGGCCTACGACTGCGGCCTGAGTGGGCAGAACAGGGTGCTGATCTGCGAGGCCACGAAGGTACTGGAAGTCTGGCCTAGGTGACGCAGAAATGAGACATTGAAGGGCCGTCCCCTGGGAGCAATCGCTGGGCCCCTTAAACAACGTGGACCTGCTTGGCTCGCTGAGTGAGCTCCCTGTCTGGGTGGCGAGGATACCTTGCTCCAGAAAGATCCAAAAGACACTGTGTGAGCACCCCCTCTCCCGGGGGAAGAATCTGTCGATCCAACTGCCCCTGAGGTCGGCTACTCCCGCTAAAGGACAGGATTAGTGGAAAGCGGGAATCCAAAGCGTGACCGGCACCCCTACATCCAGCTCAGGTGACAAGGTTAAATAGAAGACCTCATCCTGCGCAGCGTGTCTGCCTGGGCCCACCGCTGTCAGATCTCCTTTAGTTGTAACTCTGGCGGCTTCTTCACTGGTGGCGGCCCGGACCCCGAGGCGCGAAATGGGACGCAACGATGCCAGACAGTCCAAGATACCGTTTGAGTCCAAAAAACCTGCCGGGAGGACGTCGGAAGTGGAGGGAAGCCCCCCCGTACAGTCCCCCCCGGACGAAGATTGGAAAACGCTCCTGCTTGGAATACGGCAAAGCTTGTCGACCATTGATGCCAAGATTGACACCATTAACACGCGAATGGATAGTGTGGTGACGAGACTGGAACAACATGACACCCGTATCAAGGAAACCGAAGACAGGATCTCTGTGCTGGAGGACGGGGCGACGACGACCACCAAGCAAGTTACGCAAATGGACAAACTGCTCAAAATAATTGCGGATAAAAATGAAGATTTAGAAGCGAGGTCCAGGCGCAACAACATCCGCGTCCTGGGCCTTGCGGAGTCCACAAACACTGGAAAAATGGCGATTTTCATGGAAAAGCTGGTGGTAGAACTGTTTGGGATGGAATCCTTCTCCCCCCATCTAATAGTGGAAAGGGCACATAGATCTCTTGCTGCACCTCCTCCTCCTGGGGCGCCCCCGCGTCCCATCATCACCCGCTTTCTGAATTACAGGGACAGGGATGCCGTACATCGTCGTGCAAGAGAGCTTGGCACTGTAACATATGGCAACGCGACACTTTCCTTCTTTCCTGATTTTACCCCCTCAGTACAAGACGCAAGACGCAAATTCGCCGCTGTGAAAAAGAAACTCCAAACCCAAGAAATCCCCTATGCCATGCTTTATCCTGCGAAGCTAAAGGTCACTTAACATGGCACACATCATTTCTTTCACAACCTGCAACAGGTGGAGGATTTTCTTAAGCAGCAAAGGAAGGAATGGCTCCGAGATGAACGGGAGGAGCGAAGGTCCAGATCGCACTCTCCGTTGTCCCAACAGGACTAAAAAGAGCGACCAATATTCCCAATAGTAAAGTTACTGTAACGGCCATCACCAGGTCTAGATGTACCACTTCCTGGTGAGGTACCACTCCTGATTTCTGCTCTCATCGATCTACAACACTAACGAGTGCCGGATCACCCACCTCCGTCCCACGCCGCAGTCTGGACCTTGGTCCCGGGTGCTAGTGGGTGCAAGTAAGGAGGTGGAGGGCAGGTCTGGCGCCCCTTAGGCTACGCCTCCAATGGGCGATCCCCAAAACACCTCTCCCCCTTCTGGGGTTAGGGTGACTGTAGTTATTGTGTTGATTCTGGTTACACTTGGGTTGAGGGAAGGGGGGTGGGTTTCGTATGCCCGGCGAGTTGGGGATGCCGGTGTGGGTGGGTGGACTGTATATACTGCCTCTGCGAGCATTAAAATGCTGGTTACAAAGACTTGGGAGGGGCGTTTAGGGGTTGCGGGATGGAGTGCGCTCCGGGTGGTCGGTTGGATCGGGGTGGGGGTAGGGGGGAGTTGGTATGTGCATCGCACTGTTTTCTGTTTGTTGGAGTTGAGTCCCGGGAGGGGAGGGTCCTATAGTGTGAGGTTGGGAGATGTCCTCATCTGTACCTATGTTATGGCATGTCAGCTGGTAACTGCTACACCTACATGTCTTATTCCTTTTGCATTGCGGGGATGGATGACGTAACAAATTCACCGCCAATACTCCAAGTCCAGGTGATGTCATGGAATGTGCGAGGGCTTAAAGACCCTAGAAAGAAGCGACAAATATTGGGATACCTCGACAGACATGGAGTGTCTATAGCTCTCCTACAGGAGACTCATTTGGCACCGACTGGGTCCCCTCTTTTCGCATCCAAATGGGCTTCGTGTAAGGTCTTTTCATCTTACTCCAGTTATGCTAGAGGGGTCACGATCCTCGTACGTAGAGGGGTGGGTTTTACCCCAGTGGGCACGGACATTGATAAGGGGGGGAGATATTGCATGGTATGGGGGAGACTGTACTCTCACACGGTACTTATTGCATGCTACTACGGCCCAAATACAGATGACCCGTCTGCACTTCTCACTATGTGGGGCAAAATTCAGACGTTAGGCATAGCTGAGGTGATAATTGGGGGGGACTTCAATACAGCGGTACAACCTGTTCTGGACAGGTCGCACCCACAATCACTACACTATACGCATACACAACGCTCCTTACTCAGCATCATGGAGGACCACCATTTGACAGACGCATGGAGATTCTCACACCCCACCTTGCGGCAAGGTACCCACTACTCGGCAGTTCACTCCACCTGGGCTCGCATAGACTACATATTCCTCGCGGCGGGCATTACTCCCTGGGTAGTTAACACTATGCATCTAGCTCGTACTTTTTCGGATCACTCTCCTGTCCTGCTATCCCTGCGCGTCCCCCACGCTGTCTCCCCTTATTTAAGCTGGCGCCTCAACCCAGCGCATTTTACAGACTCTGCCTTCAAGACGGAGCTGGAACAGGACATACAGGACTTCTTTGCTCGCAACATTAACTCAGTTGACAGCCTTACCACCGTATGGGAGGCCTTCAAAGTCACCGTGCGAGGCTGGTGTATCTCCAAGGGAGGGGGAGTAATCAAATCCCTTCGGGGGGAGCTGCGTAAGTTAGAAGCCGACATACGCGTGCTTGAGAGAGATGCTATGCGTGGAACACAAGAACACGAAGCGCGAGCTCGGCTCAGAGAAAAGATCAATGAGTACTCAGAAGCGGCGGATAGGGAGGGCCGATTCCTAGGGAAGCCCTCTGTGGCGCGTATATATGGTGAGGGAGACAGGCCAGGGAGGGCTCTGGCCTCGGCTGTGAGGCCCCCTAGACATAACAACTACGTCACCTCTCTGCTGGATGACCATCAGGTGCCACAGAGACCTGCCTGGACAGCTTCGCGTCCTCACGGACCACTACAAGACGCTGTATACCTCTCAGATATTATTTACAACAAGGGGTGGTGATGGACAGAGTCTCTGCATTAAGCAGAGTACTCTCACCCAGTCAAGAGATCAGGGCTAGATCCAACACCGTTTTTTAGCTCATTGCACCATCCCAGTTTCAGAACCTGGCTGTATGCAAATTAGTCTGTCCCTGGCCCAGTGCATCATGGGAACAGGGCAGACCAGACTACAAAAGCCAATTCTTACACTGGGAAGGAAACAAGCTTCCGGGGACCGGTTTCTGGCATTACAGCCGTCTTCGGCCCGGCTTGCTTGAATCCTGATGGTGCAATGAGCAAGGGACTCACATCTGAGTATACCCTTCCACGCTTAGGGTGGACAAAATTATTTACAACAAGGGGTGGTGATGGACAGAGTCTCTGAATTAAGCAGAGTACTCTCACCCAGTCAAGAGATCAGGGCTAGATCCAACACCGTTTTTTAGCTCATTGCACCATCCCAGTTTCAGAACCTGGCTGTATGCAAATTAGTCTGTCCCTGGCCCAGTGCATCATGGGAACAGGGCAGACCAGACTACAAAAGCCAATTCTTACACTGGGAAGGAAACAAGCTTCCGGGGACCGGTTTCTGGCATTACAGCCGTCTTCGGCCCGGCTTGCTTGAATCCTGATGGTGCAATGAGCAAGGGACTCACATCTGAGTATACCCTTCCACGCTTAGGGTGGACAAAATTATTTACAACAAGGGGTGGTGATGGACAGAGTCTCTGAATTAAGCAGAGTACTCTCACCCAGTCAAGAGATCAGGGCTAGATCCAACACCGTTTTTTAGCTCATTGCACCATCCCAGTTTCAGAACCTGGCTGTATGCAAATTAGTCTGTCCCTGGCCCAGTGCATCATGGGAACAGGGCAGACCAGACTACAAAAGCCAATTCTTACACTGGGAAGGAAACAAGCTTCCGGGGACCGGTTTCTGGCATTACAGCCGTCTTCGGCCCGGCTTGCTTGAATCCTGATGGTGCAATGAGCAAGGGACTCACATCTGAGTATACCCTTCCACGCTTAGGGTGGACAAAATTATTTACAACAAGGGGTGGTGATGGACAGAGTCTCTGAATTAAGCAGAGTACTCTCACCCAGTCAAGAGATCAGGGCTAGATCCAACACCGTTTTTTAGCTCATTGCACCATCCCAGTTTCAGAACCTGGCTGTATGCAAATTAGTCTGTCCCTGGCCCAGTGCATCATGGGAACAGGGCAGACAAGACTATAAAAGCCAATTCTTACACTGGGAAGGAAACAAGCTTCCGGGGACCAGTTTCTGGCATTACAGCCGTCTTCGGCCCGGCTTGCTTGAATCCTGATGGTGCAATGAGCAAGGGACTCACATCTGAGTATACCCTTCCACGCTTAGGGTGGACAAAATTATTTACAACAAGGGGTGGTGATGGACAGAGTCTCTGAATTAAGCAGAGTACTCTCACCCAGTCAAGAGATCAGGGCTAGATCCAACACCGTTTTTTAGCTCATTGCACCATCCCAGTTTCAGAACCTGGCTGTATGCAAATTAGTCTGTCCCTGGCCCAGTGCATCATGGGAACAGGGCAGACCAGACTACAAAAGCCAATTCTTACACTGGGAAGGAAACAAGCTTCCGGGGACCGGTTTCTGGCATTACAGCCGTCTTCGGCCCGGCTTGCTTGAATCCTGATGGTGCAATGAGCAAGGGACTCACATCTGAGTATACCCTTCCACGCTTAGGGTGGACAAAATTATTTACAACAAGGGGTGGTGATGGACAGAGTCTCTGAATTAAGCAGAGTACTCTCACCCAGTCAAGAGATCAGGGCTAGATCCAACACCGTTTTTTAGCTCATTGCACCATCCCAGTTTCAGAACCTGGCTGTATGCAAATTAGTCTGTCCCTGGCCCAGTGCATCATGGGAACAGGGCAGACCAGACTACAAAAGCCAATTCTTACACTGGGAAGGAAACAAGCTTCCGGGGACCGGTTTCTGGCATTACAGCCGTCTTCGGCCCGGCTTGCTTGAATCCTGATGGTGCAATGAGCAAGGGACTCACATCTGAGTATACCCTTCCACGCTTAGGGTGGACAAAATTATTTACAACAAGGGGTGGTGATGGACAGAGTCTCTGAATTAAGCAGAGTACTCTCACCCAGTCAAGAGATCAGGGCTAGATCCAACACCGTTTTTTAGCTCATTGCACCATCCCAGTTTCAGAACCTGGCTGTATGCAAATTAGTCTGTCCCTGGCCCAGTGCATCATGGGAACAGGGCAGACCAGACTACAAAAGCCAATTCTTACACTGGGAAGGAAACAAGCTTCCGGGGACCGGTTTCTGGCATTACAGCCGTCTTCGGCCCGGCTTGCTTGAATCCTGATGGTGCAATGAGCAAGGGACTCACATCTGAGTATACCCTTCCACGCTTAGGGTGGACAAAATTATTTACAACAAGGGGTGGTGATGGACAGAGTCTCTGAATTAAGCAGAGTACTCTCACCCAGTCAAGAGATCAGGGCTAGATCCAACACCGTTTTTTAGCTCATTGCACCATCCCAGTTTCAGAACCTGGCTGTATGCAAATTAGTCTGTCCCTGGCCCAGTGCATCATGGGAACAGGGCAGACCAGACTACAAAAGCCAATTCTTACACTGGGAAGGAAACAAGCTTCCGGTGACCGGTTTCTGGCATTACAGCCGTCTTCGGCTCGGCTTGCTTGAATCCTGATGGTGCAATGAGCAAGGGACTCACATCTGAGTATACCCTTCCACGCTTAGGGTGGACAAAATTATTTACAACAAGGGGTGGTGATGGACAGAGTCTCTGAATTAAGCAGAGTACTCTCACCCAGTCAAGAGATCAGGGCTAGATCCAACACCGTTTTTTAGCTCATTGCACCATCCCAGTTTCAGAACCTGGCTGTATGCAAATTAGTCTGTCCCTGGCCCAGTGCATCATGGTAACAGGGCAGACCAGACTACAAAAGCCAATTCTTACACTGGGAAGGAAACAAGCTTCCGGGGACCGGTTTCTGGCATTACAGCCGTCTTCGGCCTGGCTTGCTTGAATCCTGATGGTGCAATGAGCAAGGGACTCACATCTGAGTATACCCTTCCACGCTTAGGGTGGACAAAATTATTTACAACAAGGGGTGGTGATGGACAGAGTCTCTGAATTAAGCAGAGTACTCTCACCCAGTCAAGAGATCAGGGCTAGATCCAACACCGTTTTTTAGCTCATTGCACCATCCCAGTTTCAGAACCTGGCTGTATGCAAATTAGTCTGTCCCTGGCCCAGTGCATCATGGGAACAGGGCAGACCAGACTACAAAAGCCAATTCTTACACTGGGAAGGAAACAAGCTTCCGGGGGCAGTGAGCTAAATAACGGTGATGGATCAAGCCCTGATCTTTGGACTGGGTAAGAGTGGTCTGCTTAATTCAGACACTCTGTTCATCACCACCCCCCTTTTCTGAATCGTTTTTGGCCACTATAGGTGTGGCAGGGTATACTCAGACATGAGTCCCTTGCTCACTGCTCCATCAGGATTCAAGCAAGCCGGGCCGACGAGGCTGAAATGCCAGAAACCGGTCCCCGGTAGCTTGTCTCCTTTCTGGTGAAGAATTGGCTTGGTAGTTTGGTCTGCCCTGTTCCCATGATGCACTGGGCCAGGGACAGACTAATTTGCATATAGCCAGGTTCTGAGCTGGGATGGGGCAGTGAGCTAAATAACGGTGATGGATCAAGCCCTGATCTTTGGACTGGGTAAGAGTGGTCTGCTTAATTCAGACACTCTGTTCATCACCACCCCCCTTTTCTGAATCGTATACCTCTCAGAGGCAGGTGCCTCTAGACCTTAATGCATATCTTGACGACACAGCGATTGCGTGGTTGGGCCCGACACAACAGAAGTTCTTACACCATGAGCTGGAACTAGATGAAATCAAAGACGCCATTATGTCCATGACATCTGGCAAATCTCCTGGGTCGGATGGTTTGCCGATAGACTTCTATAAGGCGTACATTCATCTACTCGCCCCCATCCTAAAGATGGTGTACTACTCAGCTCTCGAGGAAGGCTCATTGCCACCAAGTATGAGAGAGGCGTTGATAGCGTCTTTGCTCAAGCCGGGTAAGCCTCCTGAGCTCTGTGACTCCTACCGGCCCCTGTCATTATTAAACACTGACGTTAAAATACTGGCAAAAGTACTGGCGACGCGTCTGAATCTTTTGATGGAGAGGCTGGTCCTTCCGGATCAGGCGGTCATGCAAGATATTGATCCTAAATGCGAAGCAGCGGCGGTCTTTCTTGATGCTACCAAAACATTCGATTCCCTGGAATGGGACTACCTTCTGTCGCTGCTGGAACGGATGGGTATTCCGTTTAGTTTCTTAGACTGGATCAAGCTTTTTTACACTAAGCCAAGGGCCTCGGTCCTACTAAATGGGTCCCGCTCGGCCCCCTTCGGGATACGTAGAGGAACCCGACAGGGTTGCCCGTTATCCCCGGTTTTATTTGCCATAGCTATCGAACCCCTTGCAGCCAAGCTTCGTCAGCACCACAACCATAGGTCCCTGATTTACCCGGAACGCCAGCTACTTATTTCGTTATATGCCGACGATATGACTTTATATGTTCATAAACCGCAGGAAAACCTCAATCCCCTACTACGCGAGATTACCAAATTGGAGCAATAGCGGGGGTACAGATCAACTGGTCCAATCAGCCCTGTTCCCCCTCACGGATAACACCCCCCAGTTCCCCCTTGACTACCCGCTATTATGGAAAAGTGATGAGATAAAGTACTTAGGAATAACCGTGACCAGGAACCGTGAAGCTCTAATCAGGGCAAATTATGGTACGGTCCTCGATAAACTGTCGGACAGCATAACGAAATGGATTCATCTTCCACTGTCCATGGCAGGGCGCATATCCATGATTAAAATGGTCATTCTTCCTAAGCTGCTGTACCTTTTCACCAACATTCCCTACAGTCCAGGATTGCCTTTTTTTCGTGCACTAGAGTCCCAGCTCTCCCGCCTTATATGGGGGGGGAAGCAAGCGCGGTTAAAACTTTGCTTCCTACTGGCTTCAACCTCCTCCCTTTATGGCTCACCTTGCTGTGGAGGATGGGTATATGAGACCAGAAAAACCGTCGGGGTATCTTTACACGGAAGTCAGTGCGACGGATCGTGACCCCTCCACGGTGGATTGCACCGTACGAGCCTGGCGTCGAATCGCGGATCGTATGGGAGCGACCCTTATGTATTCCCCACGCATGACCCTAGCTAATGACCCTAGAGTAAGTATTACACGGGAGGAAATAGGCCGTCGACTTCTCTCCAAACTAGCTCTTCACACATGGGGAGATTTATATGTGCAAGGCCAGTTTCGCACTAGGGACTAATTCTTCGGGGAGCACTCACCATCAGTTATGGACACATTCCTCTACGCGCGTCTACGACAGAATATCAAAACTGTAACACCAGAGTTCCCGGGTGAACCGGAAGTTTTTGCACCTTTACATGCATTGCTTCAACAGGACACCCCGAAACACGTGGTTTCCATGCTCTATAAGCACGCGTATGTTTCCTCCGCCTCCCCAGTGCTGCGAACTAAGCTAGAGTGGGACTTGGACTTAGACCCTCCCCTCTCAGAAGAACAATGGGAGGACAGCTGCTCCCACACTGTCTTAGTCACGGGAAATGCTCGCCTTAGACTGATCCACAAGTTCTTACACCGCCTCTATTACACTCCCGCCAAACTGTGCCGCTTTGGCCTTCGCGAAGATGACCGTTGCGCTAGATGTAAACAAGAAGGGGCGGACTTTATGCACTTAGCATGGTCGTGCCCAGCTGTTGCGTTATACTGGGCGCAGGTACATGAGGCCATATCCATGATGATAGGGGTGGAAATAGAATTATGTCCCAAAATTGCATTATTAGGGCTCCCCACCCCAGCGAACAACAAATACCGGAAACTCACTGCCCTGGCCTTCCTGCTCGCGAAACGCCATGTGGCGTGCCGATGGGGCCCGGGACGAGCCCCCAAATTCAAAATATGGCTGGCAACAATGTCAACCTGGCAGGACCAACTACATAACTATGCCGACTTGCTACCACATAAATCACGACCCAAAGACCTGTGGGGCCCGTTTTCTGCCTACCTACTCCGTGCCCAGTCTACGACTGACGCGGATGTTGAAGACCGGGGGGATGCTGGGTTGGTTGGGCAACCCTTTGAACTGCAAGATACTTCCCCTCAATCGCCACGCACCGCTACAACACCCCTATCGCCCACCCGCTAGTGACGCCCCGAGCTGGGAAGTAATGGCATTACTGCTTCTTCAAGCGTGGGCCCGGAAGCCCTCATCTGCATATCTTGGGGTGCCTACCGCTACATACCGGGCCTAACACGAGACGTTTTTTTTTTTTTTTTATCTCTTGGTGTCGGAGTCGGACACTGCTATCCTCCTACCCCTCCCCCACCTCTCCCCCCCCCATCCCCCCTCCTCCCTTTTCTCCCCACCCCCCTACTTTCCCTGACATATTGCATACATCATGACACACCACGGGGGGTTATCTCCTTATCTCCCCCAGACCCGGATACTGGCGCAGGATCTGCGTGTGGCCTCTCCCCTCCCCCCCCCCCCCTAGGGGGTGTACGCGACTGGCCCTTACACCAGAAAGTGTGCAAGCACTCGCACATTTAATCCAAGGCTCATTGACATACTCCGCTGTACTTGACGTTGAGGGACCCTACCTACCGCGACCCCCCCCGACTGTGGACTCCACATGGGAGGAGGACTGACTACCTCAGCTCTGTACTATGTTATTGTTAACTGTTTAGAGTTCAACAAAAAGTTAAAAAGAGACCTCAAGTATTTAAGAATTTACATTGCCTAATCAACTGCCTGCGGAAGTATGCCTCCTTTTCACAGCTTCAAATAGCACGACTCGCGGCCGGCCCAAATGGGTTGTAGGCGACATGCTGTGTACACCTTAGGCTCCCTGCCCAGAGTTGCGGAGCATGATTGATCTATATGTTAACGCTGCCGGCCTGCTCCATCAGGTTGTAGGCACAAGGCTGTGTTCTAACTCTGCAACTGCAATAAAGGTCTTAAAAAAAAAAAAAAAAAAAAAAAGATCTGTCCAAGTAAAAGGACATCGCCCTTTTGGGGTCCAGACGGTGCAGTCTCTCTTCCTCCTTAGAAGGGTGAGGGGGAGGATAGAAGGTAGGAAGGGTAATGGACTGTCCTAGATGGAAAGGAGTTACCACCTTAGGCAGAAAAGCAGCCCTGGTCCTAAGAACCATTCGATCAGCATGAATGGTCAAGGAAGGGGGCTTGTAACTAAGAGCCTGAAGCTCACTTACCCTCCTTGCTGAGGTTATTGCAACGAGGAAGACTGTCTTAAGAGTCAGAAGCCTCATAGGACATTTGTGAAGAGGCTCGAAGGGAGCACCCATCAAAAAGGTCAATACAAGATTTAAGTCCCACTGAGGCTCAATAAAAGGAACAGGAGGGAACTTATTTGTGAGGCCCTTCAAAAACCTTAAAACTACAGGAGATTTAAAAAGAGATGGCTGGTCAGGCAAGCAGAGAAATGCCGACAGCGCTGAAAGATAACCCTTCACTGTGGCAACAGCAAGCCCCTGTTGCGCCAGAGAAAGGGCAAACTGGAGAACATCAGACAAATGGGCTCTCAAAGGGTCAATGGATTTCTCCCCACACCACGTGACAAATTTTGACCATCTATAGGAATAGATGGACTTAGTGGAGTCACGCCTGGCTGACAAGATGACATCCACCATGTCAGGCGGGAGAGAAAAAGAATTCAGGTTGCCCCGTTCAATCTCCAGGCATGAAGGTGTAATGTCTGGAGGTGGGGGTGTAGAACCTGCCCCTCCATCTGAGAGAGGAGGTCTGCCCTGAGAGGGAGACGGAGCGGCGGGTGAGAGGAGAGGTGGAGAAGATCTGTATACCACACCCTTCTTGGCCGGTCCGGGGCGACCAATATGACTTGGGCCCGTTCTTGGTGAATCTTCCTCAGAACCAGAGGAATCAAAGGTATGGGAGGAAACGTGTAAAGGAGTTGATTTCTCCAACTCAGCTGAAACGCGTCCCCCAAGGCTCCTTGCATCGGATACTGGAGACGGCAGAATGACAGGCAGTGAGCATTCTCGCGAGTGGCGAACAGGTCCACCCGAGGAGTCCCCCACGTCCGAAAGACGTAACGAACCACCTCCGGGTGAAGCCTCCACTCGTGGTCGGCGGAGAACTGCCGACTGAGACTGTCTGCACGAACGTTCAGAACTCCTGCCAGATGATTCGCCATCAGACAAATCTGATGGTCCTGAACCCAGGACCAGAGACGCAGAGCCTCTCTGCAGAGACACTGTGACCCCACTCCTCCCTGTTTGTTGATGTACCACATCGCTGTCGTGTTGTCCGTCAGGACCTGGACCGAACGACCGCAAAGGGAAGGGAGGAAGGCCTTGAGCGCCAAACGTATCTCCCGCAATTCTAGAAGGTTGATGTGAAGCAACCTTTCCTCTGGAGACCAAAGACTCTTGACCTCCAGATCCCCCATATGAGCACCCCACCCTAGAGTGGATGCATACGTTATTACTGTGGCCACCGGAGGAGGCAACTGAAAAGGCTTCTCCTGAGACAGGTTGCCTTCCACGCCCCACCAAGATAGATCCGCCGCAGCTTCTCTGGAGATCCTCACTGACTCCCGGAGATCTCCGTTGTGTTGATACCACTGCCTGCGGAGGCACCACTGGAGCGCCCTCATGTGCCAGCGTGCATAGTTGACCAACAGAATACATGAAGCCATCAGACCGAGCAGGCGAAGGACCTTCAGGACTGGAACGACCGCTCCATTGTAAAATAAAGGAATCCTTTCCTGTATGTCGCAAATCCTTTGAGGAGGAGGGAATGCACGACATACAGTTGTGTCCAGTACAGCACCTATGAACAGGTTGCGCTGGGAGGGCACCAGGTGAGACTTGGGTACATTTATTGAAAAACCCAACCTGTACAACAAATGGGTTGTCTCTCGCAGATGATGGAGAACTCTCTCTGACGACTCTGCTTTGATCAGCCAGTCGTCCAAATAAGGGAATACAGGAATCCCTGACCTTCTGAGATGTGCCGCCACCACTGCCATCACCTTGGTGAAGACTCGAGGCGCAGTAGTAAGCCCAAACAGAAGGACCGCAAACTGATAGTGCTGCGATCCCACCGTAAAACGGAGATACTTCCTGTGCGACTTCAGGATGGGGATGTGAAAGTACGCATCCTGCAAGTCGAGCGACACCATCCAGTCTTCTTCCAGCAGCGCCTGAAGAACCTGAGCAAGGGTGAGCATCTTGAATTTCTCTTGTTTCCGATAGAGATTCAAGATCCTGAGATCCAGTATTGGACGAAGCCTGCCATCCTTCTTGGGTATCAGGAAATACCGGGAGTAGCATCCCTGACCCTTTTCCTGCTCTGGGACCACCTCTATCGCACCCTTTCTTAACAGAGTCTGAACTTCCTCCTGTAGGAGCAACAGATGTTCCTCTGAGCAATATCCCTGGCAAGGAGGGTAATTGGAATGGGAATTCCCGAAAGGGAAGGGCATACCCATTTTCTACGAGATTGAGAACCCAAAGATCTGATGTAACCGATTCACAATCCCGTAGAAAGTAGGTAAACCAACCCCCCACCGGATCCACATGATCCTGAATGGCGGATCTAGGGCTGCTTTTCTGTGGCTGGGGGGTTGTAGGAAGTGGAGGAGGAAGAGGTTTGACGTCCTGGAAGACGACCCCTTTGCTTTCCCCTGTATAACCTGTACAAGGTGTTCTGCTGCTGCTGCTGTTGTTGCTGCTGCTGACCTTGTCTAAAGTTCCGAAAGGAAGAGCGTCCAAACCCTCTGAACTTCTTGGTCGAAGCACCTCTAATCTGAAGGCCCAAGGATCTAGCAGTAGCTCTATCTTTAAACCTTTCGAGGGCTGTATCTGCTTTTTTTCCCCGAATAGTCCTTCTCCGTCAAAAGGCAGATCCAAAAGCGCCGCCTGAACATCAGCAGAAAAGTCCGAGGACTTTAGCCAAGCTGATCTTCGCGTAGCAACTGCAGTACCCATAATCCGAGCCACAGAATCAGCAGTGTCAAGACCGCTCTGAATTACTTGGCGTGCCGCTGCTTGGGTGTCAGACAATACCTCCTCGAAATCACTCCTGTTGTCCTCAGGGATCTTAGGAGCCAAAGCACGCATTGAATCCATAAGTGCGTGCACATACCTCCCCATGAGGCAAGTGGCATTTGTAGACTTCAAGGCCTTACTAGCAGATGAGAAAGTTTTCTTGGCCACCTGATCTTGTTTTTTAGCCTCCTTGTCCCCAGGAACTTGGGGAAAAGCACTTATAGATTTCTTAGAGCATGCAGCCTGAATCACTAGGCTCTCTGGAGAAGGGTGAGATGTTAAGAAAGCAGGGTCCTCTGGAGCTACCCTATATCTCCTAGCCACACTCTTGGAAACAGCAGGAGCAGAGAGCGGCTTCTTCCACACCTTCATAATGGGCTCAGTTAATGCTTCATTAAATGGAAGTAAAGGCTCCACAGCTGAACTCGGAGAGTGAAGAACTTCTGTCAGAAGGTTTGATTTAAACTCAACGGTCAGTAAAGTTAAATTTAAAAGTCCTGCAGCCTTCTTCATTACCACATGATATGGTTGGACATCCTTTGAAGGCGCATCATGTCCTGAAGGCAATTCCCACTCTGGGGAAAAATCAAGGCCACTGGCATCAGCCAGCTCTTCAAAACAATCCTCTCCCAGCTCACCTTCTTCTAAGTCAGGGTGAGAGTCTGCATAACTTCGTTCCTCCAAGAGACGCTGAGCTTCTCTTCTGGATCTCTCCTTAACACGCCTCGGTACCGGATCCATCAACGACTCCGATGGAGTCGGAACCGACGTCGGTACAGACTTCGATGGCCGAGGTATATGCTCCTGATGTCTACTCGGAGCAGGCGACGTCGGCATTGGAGTCGTCGACTTCGGACGAGTGGGTGACGACCTCGGCGGGGTCGGAAACTGCCACGGCGTCGAAGGGGCTGGCATAAACGGCATGAATGGAGCCGGGGCATATGAATGAGGAACACCCAAATTAAATGCCAGAGGACCCATGAGACCCGAAGGTGCACCAGAGGGGTACCACGCCCTTGAGAATACACCATACATAGCGTTTAAGAACGCTTAAGGGTCTTGACCCGGTGCTGGAAAAGGTGGTTGAACACCCTCAGGCTGACCTTGAGGTGGGAACGAATCCGGCTCAACAAAATGCGCAGATACCTCAACTTCAACAGGAACCACCTCTTCCTCATCTCGAACCGGAGAAGGCGCCGGAGATGGATTGGACTCCGGAGCCGGGGAGGGAATCTGCGACCTCGAAGGCGAAGCCTCACCTTCCTGATCCGGAGACTCCTGCGGAGGTACCACCTTCGAACGAACCTTCCTGGGCGACCTCGAGTCGGACTTCTCACCCGAGTGACGTCGAGATTCATGTCTCCTCTTCCTATGCTTCTTCCTTGACCTAGAAGCATGATCCGAAGAAGATTTCGAGGCCGAACCCTCACGAGATCTGGACCTCGACTTCCACCTCGACTTAGACTTATTTTTCCTCGAGCGAGATCTTGAGGTCTTCTTACTCTGGTCGGCCTTAAGTTTTGCAACAAGTAGCTTGGTTTCTCTCTCCCGCAGGGCCTTCGGATTCATCTTGCGACATGATGAACATCCATCCACGTCGTGATCGGAGCTTAAGCACCAAATACAGTCCTCGTGTGGATCCGTGATGGACATCATTTTTCCACACTCCCTGCAGGGCTTGATCCGGTCTTCTTCGACATCTTATCGAAACAAAGAAGTAGAAAATACAGAGAAACGAAACAAAGTAACAGTATTGTAACTGAGATTCCCGAAACCGTTAACGTCGACGACGCGGAAAAAGGGAACTGATGTCATCACGCCGGCGTGGGCCTACTATAGGCGTCGGTGACGTCAGCGGAGTCGCGAGCGATGCCGTGCCTCTATGACGTCCAAGTCCACGTCGGCGCGAAGCTACAAAAAGAATTTCCGAATGTTGCTGACGCAAGGGGATATTCACAAGGTGAGGAATCCACACGGCAGATGTATCTATCAGAATTTAAAGACAGATAACGCAGCCTATATCCACAGGCTACATTGTCCAGTACTTCAACTAGAAATTCCACCAAAAATCCACAAACAGCAAAGCCTGTCCAGATTTCCCTTGCTTTCACAGCAAAACTCCTCTGGAATGATAGAGAGGAAGACATGGACAGACAAGCCCCATAGGCTGCCATTATGTGGCTCAAAACAGGATACTGTGCCTTTAAGAGAACCTTCCAGAACTTCACAGTATCCCAGAATGCACCGCAGGTCCCTTTTACTTTCAGTTCTTTTTGAAGGCGTAACACGCCAGACTTGTAGCATTCCTTGTGAGAAGTTGGCCTGATATATGATGCTCACTAGTTCTAGTGATCACCTTGTAGCAGTCCAAACAACCCTTATGGTGATTGGTTGTAAGTCAACCTTATAGACCAGCTATCCTAATGGTAGCATGGGCAAAGCAGTCTTAGGCTAAACTCTTTTGGCATGTGAAGCCAGCTGTTTTACCACAATATAACCCCTTGAATACCAGATGAAAGGACACCACACAGGTTGTTATGAAAATAAACACTATATTTTTTAACAACAACACCTCTGAACTCTTTATGAGGTCAGAGGGCTAAGCACATGACTAAGATTAGGAAAGAATAAACCTACCTCTTTCGAAAGGGACTTTGAAGTTATTTATGGATATAATGAATGTTTTTTCATTAGATACCAAGAGGAATATTTTTCTAATACTCCTGCTGTCTAGCCTATAGTGAATTCCTATTTACAGCCCAACTATTTTGCAGTGGGTAAAGAAATCGAAGTAGAAGGATAATGTTACTTACCCAGTAAGCATCTGTTCTTGGCCTGTAGAGCTGTAGAGTCACATGCTTTGCATACTCCTGCCATCTAGTGTGGGGTCCGGAAATGTAAAAGTTATTTGTCTTCGAAGAAGTCTTTCCTAGTCACGACGTCAGGCTTCTCCTTTTGGTGATATTGCGCATATGCAGCAACTCCATTTTTCGATTGTTTTCCCGCAAGAGGGTGAGAAAGGAGTAAGTAAGTGTAGTATAGAGATGTCCATGCGTATAAATATATAATGAAGAACTTCAACAACTGCAGGTACCCGGGAGGGCGCATGTCAATCTACAGCTCTACATGCCAAGAACAAATACTTACTGGGTAAGTACCATTATCCGTTCGAGGTATGTGTGCTGTAGATACACATGCTTTGCATAAACTACAAAGCAGTATACTCCCAAAGCGGTGGCTAACCTGTAATTGTTGCAGTTGTTTGGAACAGTGATTTAAGTACTGCTTGGCCTACATTAGTCTGTTGATGTGCCAACACATCTACACAATTGTGTTTGGTAAATGTGTGTGGTGTAGACCATGTAGCTACCTTACATAAGTCAGCTAGAGGAATGTTACCTAAAATGGCCACAGAAGCCCCTATTTTGCAAGTGGAAAGCGCTTTAGGGGTATGGTTAAAGTTCTTTTAGCTTTAGCATAGCATGTTTGAATGCATTTAACAATCCAACCCGCAATACCAGATTCAGAGATAGGATTGCCTTTGTGAGGTGGAGAAAATTCAACAGTTGTTTTGTTTTGAGAATGTCTTTTGTCCTATCTATGTAGTAGAGTAAAGCTCTTTCAACGTCAAACGCGTGAAGAGTGCGTTCTGCTACAGAATCAGGTTGAGGAAAAAAGACAGGTAACTCAAACTGATTGGTTTATATGAAAAGCAGAAACTACTTTGGGAAGAAATTTAGGGTTGGTGTGTAGAACTATACTGTCTTTGTGTAGCTGAAGGAGTAGTTTCTGTCCTGTAACTCCAGTTCTGTAGTAGGGGTATCTCTGTTATAGTCATAATCTAGTGAATATTCCCGCCCATGTGCGTGGACCCCGGAGCAATCAAAAATAATCTCTTAAGGTGTCGAAAAATGCAGAAATGCACAGACACTTAAGAGAGAAGAACAAGTTACTTACTATAGGGAACGCTTTTTCTGGTAGATACAATATCTACCAGAAAACCGAAGGTAAGTAACTTGTTCTTCTGATAGATACATCTGCCGTGTGGATTCCTCACCTTGTGAATAGAGTCCCACAGCAGTCCCCACTCCCGGAGGAGGGTGTCCACACTTCTAAACCAGGAAATCCTGAAGGACAGAGCGCGCAAAGTGACCGTCCCTCCTCACTTCGGAATCCAAGCAGTAATGCTTCGCGAAAGTGTGGAGGGAAGACCAAGTTGCCGCTCTACAAATATCCTCTACAGGAACACCTCTAGCCAATGCAGAGGTTGAAGACTTAGCTCTAGTAGAATGAGCCCTTATACCCTCTGGTGGTTTGAGGAAAATTGAATTTTGCCTTGTCATGTGTGCCTACGTGTTCCCCATCCTATGTTATATGTGCATGATTAAATATGCATATATCCCCCTATGATCAATTAAAGACGCAATTATAGTTGTGTCCAACGTTAGTATGCCAGTTTCCAGTTCCTGTGAAAGCAACGAGTATTAGGCCTATGTTGTCCACGTTTTACATTGTGCACGTTAATTTATCGAATTGTCCCCGTTACTAGGCCTCAAAGGGCCCGGACACCAGATTCAAGCTCCAGTCTCCTAAACCACTCCGAGGAGCGATACAGCCCCCACCTGCATCCCTGACCCTTCGCTTACTTCCTGCCGCGCAGCGCGGTGCCCGGCCTGGCTCTGCCTGCCTGTCTGCCAAGAATATGTTATGCCTCTAGTTATCAGTTCAGCTCTCCGTCTTCACATTCCTAAGCTAACGAACTGCATAAACATCTTCAGTTATAGTCTAGTCTTTCTGTCTCCCTGCAAGAGAATTACTGTATTAATATTCATAGAAGATTCATAGCACACGCAATACACGAAGAGTATATGCATGCACCAGCCTTAGTGTCCAGTAGCCTTTGCTCTGATAACTCTTAGATTCTATCGACATGTACTCCAAACACAAGATACCAGATATGCTATAGGTACATGTCGTCCTGACATCGCAGACTTTAGTCTCCTCTTTTAGTGCAGAAGTCAGAGCCCCCAGCTCTCCCTAGATACACGTCATGGCCCGTTTGCGCGCACCACTAGGTTAAAGGTTCCAGCTGCCCGGGTAGCCCCCTCCATGTATCCACCCATTTTATGACACTTCTGTGACGTTCTCATCACATGTCTTCGTGCACGCCCTGTGCACGCCTTCTTTTACGCCCATGTGTTCTTATCTTACGTTTGTCACTTGTTACGCCTACTGTATTCAATGCAATTATAATGTTTTCCTATATATACTATGTACTGTTGATGAAACGTTGCAGCTGCCAGTCCGTTCCATTTCATGCCAGGCTATTCCGATCCTGTCCCTTCCCTTATGCCTGATTAAAGCCTGTTCAACTCAGATACCCCGGATCCTGCCTCTTATTTATTGAGCTATCTGTTTTCATTAATGTATTCAAAAATAGTACCGGTAATTAATTATTTATTTACCACATAATGGCGCCCGAACAGGAACGAGCCCCTTCCCCACGCGCCGGCGATGTAACGCAGGCCCCCTGACCCTTCTACAGCCGTGACGGAACTCTACAGTGCACATGCAGATATTTCTGCTTCATCAAGTCTCCCTCAGGCCCACGGAGGAGACGGAGACTGCGGTCCGGCATCCAGACGAGGCGGTGTGGAATGCGGTTCGTCCCGACCAGAGCCCAAGCCGAGAGAGCAAGGTCCGAGGTATCCGGAGGCCCACCTGTAACCGAAGCCGAAGTTCGAAGCGCATGCGTAGTAACCAGACGTCGTAGCAGTCCAGTCCAGTCCGAGGCCTTCAGTTTCTGCTTCCCGGTGAGTACCGTTGCGGGGGAAGTATCTAGACAGGTTCATTAGTTTGTTCCTGGTCCGATGGGTTTGGGTACACAGATCCAGTCCGAAGTATTCACCTAGGTGGATACGGTATGACGTGTCTCTTTATGAGACCGGTATGTTCTGTACTGTTTTAGCAGTGCATCCAGTAATTCTAGTAAGTCTGTTCTCGAGAAATTCAAGTGTTATGTTTTCAATGTATCAGGTAGTATTCTGTTCGAACTGTTATTAATGTATTTTTTTTATGTCGTGGTATGAGTGATTTGTTTGCCATTTCTTTACTGTGATTATTGTGTATTGTGTTTAGTTCAAGTACAATTCAGACATGCCTCTGTTTTCGAAATTACGTCAGATAAAAACCAGAAAAGGGTTACTCGAAGAATCAGTTCCTGTCCCTCCTAGGGACAGTCCTGGACATTTTATGTATCACAAGCATGGCTTAGAGGCCATATTATATCTAGATTTATGGGTGGATTACACCAAACATCTTGAAGAGAAATATAGATGGCCTGTATCAGGTACATGGGATGCCGAGTGCATCATGCGAGTAGAAGAAGCATTATGGAAAAAGAAAGCTAGACAGTCTCAGAAAGATGCCATCGAGTTATGGCGCAAAGAATCTCATAGAAGAACCGAAAAAGAATTCAGAAAAGCAGAGTTAAGTAGGGAATCCTCAGAAAAAGCCCAAGAAAGGGAATTAATCGAAGAAGGTGAACGAGTTAGAGCAGAACAGTCAGACAGACAGAGAAATGCCCTTATTAAAGGTATGTATCCTCTTCTTGCCGAGGGCTTGCCGAAGGCAACCCCGGAAGCACCCTGTAATTTATCGCCACCATTGGTCCCGATTAAGCTACGTCATAAACAGACTGCAGCTGTAATTTTTCTTTCGTCCTATTTGGACGATACAGTCCCAGAATATGCAAATCGTATTCCGCCTGTTCACCCTCAGCACCCTGTTAATAATGTAATTCCTGTTCCTCCAGCCACTGGTCCCGGGGACCACGTTAATGTACCAGTACCCCCGGACCAGCCCACATTAGGTGTGCCCGTTTTGCCAGTCACTCTACCAGCACGTACAGTATTAACTAACGATTCCAGTCTAGGAGGAGTGGGGGGAGGTGCTCCTATCACCCCGCCTCAAGAAAAACGAATGACGCTGAGAGACGCAGCGTTACAGCGTACGCCAAAAATGACTACATACGCAGACCTCAAGCGACATCTTACTGACTGCATATATGATTCAGTTCCAGGCGAAGATCACATGATATTATATTCAGTACGTTTAAGACGAGTTGCCAACTTTTTGGCCACCCTGCCTGACATGAAAGAACATCTAGACAGAATATATCATTTTATCCGAACAGGAGAGAATCCAGGAAGTATTCACGAAGCTATGGCACACAGGAAAGCCGAGATTCAAAGTATGATTTTACAGTTCTTGATTAACTGTTTAATAAGAGAACAAGATTACCCTGATAAAGACAAAGACGAGATGAAAGCCCTGACTAGGTGGAGTGACAATATAGCCGAGGGAAAACACAAGACACAAGGTAGTATAGAAAATATGTACAGGAAAATTCGCAAGGAAATTATAAGTATCCACCAGAAGGAGGAAGCAAAAAGAGCAACCGAGAAAGAGAATGACTCTTCAAGTGAAGAGGTAGACAGCGAGAATCCCGCCAGAATAGCGTATGTAGGTAGAACTAGACTTTCCGACAGACATTCACGTCTAGATTACAAGAAAGTTTTTCCTCCTCCCGTACCAGAACAGTGTTCCCTTGAACAAGTATTCCAGGCCACCGATAAAATTCTGAAACTACGAATAGGTTATAGTGAGCTTAGTACCATGCATGAACAAGAACTAGCCCGATCAGCAGTTCGATGGACTAGTGATTCTGCCACGTTTCCAGACGAAATAGTGGCCCAAACGTTTCTGAAACTGCCCCCAGCCGAGCAGCGTCTGGTGGGTATGTACATGATCCAGCACCTCATTACACTGTATGAGGATCAGCATTCTGATCCAGGTCCTTTACATGATGTACTGAATGAGTTACTCCTAAACAGATGGAAAGGTCTAGGTACCGATTTAATTAGTGTCGTTTTAGAACAGCGCCACAAATACAGAACGTTCCTGAATCCACATTTTGTTCCTGTTCCACCCCCAGTAAGAAAATCATTCTACATAGACAGACAGAATCCGTTGCGAGAAGTACATCCAGTTAAGGGAGAAGGGGGTGATCTAGAGCGAGTATTTGTTTACACCCCTATCACGAAAATAGAACTTCTAGAAATGAAAAAGTTAATACCCTGTCACGATAAAGATCCAGCAGGGTTCCATCGTGAATTAAAAGACATGCTCCGTATGGGAGAATACACGTATCCGGATATCATCAAAATGTTAAAGGTCCTGTTGCCTGGGGGCATATATGAAAAACTCAAAGAAAAAGAATGGGAGGTGGGAGAGAAAAAGATAGATTGGACCGCATTAGAGACTGAAGATAATACACGAGTTCCAGGTACCGGTCTTGGGGAAAAAGCTAAAGCATTGCCCGAATTGTTAATACAAGTCTTGCCAAGATTACTAGCCACGAAAAAGGAAGACTGGGATGCCATCTCAGCCTGTAAACAGAAACAAGACGAAGACACTAGTGATTTTTACTCTAGATTTGAGAAATGTTTCATTATAAATAGTGGTCTGAAAACAAGTAGTGAATCGTATCCACATCTTTTCGTTACCAAACTAGTTGAGAATTCTCTAGCACAAGTTAAAAATCGAGTACTGAAAGTCGAAAGTACCTGGCAAGCAAATACTCCATCACAAATGCTCCAGATGCTCTAGTATCACCAGAACAGAATCAGGGAGGAGCAGGAACATGAGAGGAGACGTATGAAAGACACGAAAATGAAAGTACTAGTTGCACAGTCTGTTCCACCAGACAGTCAGAAGAGGGGTACGAATCAAACTAGTCATTCTGCAGTTCCCGTTAAAGGGACATGCAATTACTGTAAACAGCCAGGTCATTATATAAACGAATGTACAGTTCTGAAACACAATATAGCTACTGGTAAAACGAAAGAGAGACCACGTCCTCCTAGACAAGAACAAGTTTCGCAGAATACGCAACCACCGCAGAATGCACAACAGACAGTTACCGTACCGCAGCCTATAGCTGCCACACAACACGTTACACAGCAGATGTACCAGTATGCACAGTCAGATTATCCATAATATCAGCAGTATTCATGAAGCAGCCTAGAGAGGGAGGTTGGCTTGCCTCTCATCGAGATTCCTGTAGATCAAGAGGGTCCCTATGTACACAGTCAAGTATTAGGGAAAGACAGAAAGTTTCTGATTGATACAGGGGCAAGTAGGACTACCATCAGTCATGACGAGGTTCCAGGGGCTCCACTCTCAGGCTCTAGAAATGTTTCCCTTGGATTTTCAGGAAAGCCTATTGTTAATGAAATATCGAAACCAGTTTCCCTAGAAGTTGGTCCATTGTCCCGAACCACAGACTTGTTACTTACGAAATCATGTCCAGAAAACTTACTAGGTATAAAGACCCTGAAGGAATTAGGAGCAGTTATATGCTGCTCCCCTGAAGGAGTGCGATTGTTTTTGCGTGATTTTAAAGGTCATTATGTATTACGTGATTTTGATCCAAGATTATTGAATGTACCACAGCATTTATGGGCGCAAGGTCCAACTGATGTAGGTTGTATGCACATTACACCCTATCGTGTCACTCTGAAGCAAGGTGTTGTATTACCACGAATCCGACAGTACAAATTACCACCTGAGGCTGTACCAGCCTTATCCAAAATTATTGACGAGCTCATTGCTCAAGGAGTAGTTGTAGAAACTGACTCCAATGTATGTAATTCCCCTATCATCCCGATTCTAAAACGTACAGATCCCAGTGCACCTCCAGTTTATGGATTAGTGATTGACCTTCGAGAACTTAATAAATGTATCATACCCCAGTATCCAGTGGTTCCAGATATTTCTTCTCTATTGACAGCTATTGATTGCGAAGCAGAGTTCTTTACTGTTATTGATCTCAAGAACACATTCTTTAGTGTCCCAATTCATCCAGACAGCCAGTTTCTTTTCGGATTCTGTTTAAATGGAAGAAGCTATAAATTTACACGAGCTCCTCAAGGTTTCACAGAAAGTCCTAGTATTTACAGTCAAGCACTTAAAAGACAACTAGACAATATACACATGCCAACTGACACTGCCCTGCTCCAATATGTCGATGATCTATTGATCACAGCCCGTTCTGAACGTGACTGCGAACGTGCGTCACTTACAGTTTTGTATTTCCTGGCCGAGATGGGGCACAAGGTGTCCCCTTCGAAACTGCAATTCTGTGTCCAGCAAGTGGTCTACCTTGGACACTTACTGTCCAAGAGGGGTAGGCAGTTGACACCCGACCGTATCCAGTTAATAGCACATCTTCCACAGCCCAAGACTCAGAAGGAGGTGCGAGCTTTTATTGGCCTCACTTCTTATTGCAGACAATGGATTCCTCAGTACGCATATCTAGCTAAACCACTGATACAGTTAACGACACAGGAGGCAGCCACATCGACTGTCCTCCCTTGGACTCAAGAACATACACTTGTTTTCAATGAATTAAAGAAAGCTTTATGCCAAGCACCTGTTCTAGCAACACCGAACTACAGTAAGCCTTTTACACTTTTTGTCACTGAACGTGATGGTACTGCATTATCTGTTCTCACACAAGATCAAGCAGGACAATACAAGCCCTGTGCTTATTTTTCTAGCACATTAGATCCGGTGGCCCAGGCTCTGCCTGCGTGCCTCAAGTCTGTTGCAGCCACAGCTCTAGCTATCAGACAGAGTGATTCCATGGTGTTAGGACACTCCCTGACAGTACAAGTTCCACACTCCGTGGAAGTTCTTTTAAACCGAACACAGACACAACACTTGACAATTGCACGTTTAACAGGTTATGAACTGACATTGTTTCAGCCACACATAGAAATCAGACGCTGCAACATTTTAAATCCAGCTACACTGTTACCCTCAGTTACTTCAAATCCTGCCACACATGACTGTGTGGAAGTTGTTAACACCATGACAAAGCCAAGACAACACTTGACAGACATTGCATTACCTGATCCCGACCTGACACTTTATGTGGATGGTTCATGTATGAGGACAAGTACAGGAGAACTAGTAGCCGCGTATGCAGTGACTACCGAAACTGAAGTTATAGAAACACATCGTATTGACACCCTGTCCGCTCAAGCAGCAGAGCTCGTCGCTCTGACCCAAGCCTGCATACGAGCTAAGAACCTGAAAGTAAACATATACACAGATTCACGTTATGCATTCGGAGTTGTACACGACTTTGGAATGCTCTGGCAAGAGAGAGGTTTCATGACTTCACATGGAACCAAGATTCAGCATGGCCCCCTCATTCAAGCTCTGTTAGATGCAATACATTTACCGACAGCTATCGCTATCATGAAGTGCAAGGCACATACGAAAGTCACTGACACCATTTCCCAGGGTAACGACCTGGCAGATCGAACAGCCAAGCTTACAGCTCAGACTCCAGACATTCCAGTTAACATGACACAGACAGACGTTCCAGATCAGACGACTTGTATGACAGTTAAGGACCCTACACAAGACGTACTAGATATACAGTCACATGCTACCCCAGATGAAATCAAGAAATGGTCTGAACAAGGAGGGGTCCAGACAGATCAAGGATGGTTGACGAAGGGAAAAGCCACATGGTTTCTCCCCGACTCTATGGTTCAAGTCATTATTAACACCGCACATAGTCCAGCACACTTAGGAGAAAAAGCCATGTTAGACAGTATTCAGAATCTCTGGTTTAACAAGCATTTACGAGCAGCAGCCAAGCAGAAAGTGCGTACCTGCATGATCTGTTGTCAGTTCAATCCAGGTAAAGGTGTCCCGGTGGAACAAGGTGGATTCCATCCTCCTGACCATCCTTTTGAAGTCCTCCAGATGGATTATATTCAGATGGATCGATGTCGAGGTTTCAAGTATGTTCTCGTAGTTGTATGCGCTTTGTCCAGATGGACAGAAGCATATCCAGTCCCAGATTACACTGCCGCGACCACTGCCAGGCAGTTGGTTCGTGAGTATTTCCCCCGCTATGGATTACCTAGGGTCGTGTATTCAGATAACGGCCAGCCATTCTCATCCGAACTTATGAAACAAGTATCCCTTCTGTTAGGGTACCAGTGGAAGTTCCACTGTGTACGACATCCTGAAGCAGCTGGTCTCGTCGAGAGACATAATCAGACCCTGAAAATCCGCATTGCCAAAGTATGCGCAGAGAAAGGCGTAGATTGGTTGGTAGCACTGCCAGTCGCCCTTTTTTACATGAGAATGGTCGCTCACTCCCGTTCAGGTCTGTCCCCTTACGAGGTAATTTTCGGTCGTCCCCCAAACATGTAGGGTACACCTAGACCACGTACAATAACTGATGTTGACAGTAATATGCTGACGGATTACCTGGCTTCCTTGATGTCTGCACTACTCTCTTGTCGTTCACAGGTCGCCGCTGCTTTTCCCGACAACACTCAAGTGAAACCGCACGAGGTCATACCAGGCGACCTCGTTCTGATTCGTAATTTTGATCGTTCAAGTCCGCTGGAGCCCCGCTGGAAGGAACCTAAACTCGTCCTGCTGACAATAAGGACTGCAATCAAGGTCGAGGGTCGTAAGGGGTGGTTGCACTCCAGTCATGTGAAGCGATTCCATGGACTTCATCCAAAAACTGTTTTTAAAGACTGCCCCGTTCTCAAGGACTGCCCAGATACTGACTCTAAACTTCCCCTGTTAGAGAAAACTCTGCAGCAGGAGTATAAAGAAAAATTAAGGTCTAGTAAGTCAGCCAGTTTAATTGTCTAAGTCCCTCTCGGGTGAAACGGTTAGACAGGTTCCTGACATGTATGAGATAGACCAACATAGTGAGAGAGTTAGTCAAAACTCTAAGAGAATACGTTATCAAAAGAATCTTCGAAGTCGATGCATTGTTACTCTTTTAATTTTATTATTTCTGAGTTTTACGATTACAGGCATAAGTTATGTTTTATATGTATATTTTCCTCCTATTGATTCACATGTACATATGTTTTCTAATGATACAGTAGAGCACACATTTAGTGAACTGCCTCCTCACGAGTTATCCTATCGTCTTGCCATGTGCAATAATACTTTTATCCGAATGTTACACTATTCACACCAGACTAGCAATGCCACTAATTGTTGGGTGTGTGGTCGACTCCCCCCTTTCCAGACACCGAAGGGAGTTCTGCCACTCTTTCCCTATCCGTTTTCACACAATGGTTCGTGTGGAGCATGGTCCACGTTAACGTCATCCTCAAACGATATGTCCCTTCTGAATAGAACATGTTTCCCAGACAAGGAAGGTCTTTCCCATAGAACAGGGTTAGATTTAGAAAATGAAGTATATGATCTAGGTAATTATTCCTCGAATTTCATGGTTTTGAATGTTCAGTCCGAAACTACTCCAGATTTACCTGCTATTACAGTTCTACCACTGAAAGGTGAATTATGTGTCAGAAAGAATGGTTCAGTACATCTAGGACATAGTGATTGTACTACTGTGGTCGAGTATAGTGACAGTGGGAAATCTACTTTCAAAGCCTCACGTCATTCTTATTTTGTATGTGGTCAGACCGCATATGTACGTCTGCCCCTGGACTGGGATGGAACATGTTACATTGCCTTCCTACTGCCACCAGTTTTTCTAGCCCCATCCGATTATCACAGAAATACACATTTAGTACACGTCAGACATAAAAGGGAGGTCGAGTCCCCAATTGTCGATCAAACTGAAACTGCTTTAGAACAATATCAAGATTTCAATAAAGGTTTCTTTTTCTTCATAGGTCCTGTCCAGAATAGTAAGCTAATACGTAGGCTAACCAGAACCCTTGAAGCAGTAGTGAATGAGACTACTTCCGCTCTAGGTAACTTAACTGAAGAACAATCTGCTATGAGATTTGTTGTCCTTCAAAATCGTCTCGTCCTTGACGTCATACTGGCCGATAGGGGCGGAGCTTGTAGAGTCATCGGATCTAGTTGCTGCATTTTCATTCCTAATAACGCACCGTCTGTTTATTCAGCTATAACCAGACTTCACAAAATAGCTCATCAGTTGCACCAGAATCCAGGCACCTGGACATGGTCCGGTTGGCTCTGGAGTATAATATCTGCCTGGGGATGGAAAGTATTATCATTCCTGGGTATAGCAGTAATGATCATATTCAGTTGCTGTCTCTGTTTACAATGTGGCCCTGCGATTTGCGGCTTGTGCGCTACATCCTGTATACCAAGTCCAAGGTCCCGTTCCCAGACAATTCGAGACGAGCAAATGATGCTCTATGAACAGATAGATGGTATCATGAATATTGATGTTTCCTGATGGAAACGTAGGGCACAAGGAGGGAATGAGGAAAATTGAATTTTGCCTTGTCATGTGTGCCTATGTGTTCCCCATCCTATGTTATATGTGCATGATTAAATATGCATATATCCCCCTATGATCAATTAAAGACGCAATTATAGTTGTGTCCAACGTTAGTATGCAAAACAATAAAGACCCACTCCCTCGGCGTACGACCAAATCAGTGACTAAAGAGGGGTGTTCCAAACGTCCTACTCCCTACCACTCTCTTACCAATATTGTAAGAGACACTATGCACTGTTCTCCGCCGACGTATAAAAACCTGTTCTCCTGGGCAACACACCAGAACCCACACTTACGGTGTACCCGAATTCCGGGAATTACCACTGCATCCACACCCAGCGTTGGACACTGCTCTTGTTAGAGCAAAAAATGTGAAAGACGCAAGTGACACCTCACGGAAACACCACCGTCGGGGTAACTGGTATCAAATTTCCAGACCGGCCCCTGTCTCATCATCGGTTGTCACATGCGTCTTAAAGAAAAATAAGATGAAAGGAAAGAAGTGTCCAAACCAACAAACATATATAGTGACAGACTAGTGAAGGCGCAGAAATCTCTGCTAGTGACCAACACATATAAACAAAGTGAAAATAAAGTAACAAAGTGCATAAAAACACACACCCAATAATCCGTCCCTTACCCAACTTTATTCATAGGGCGGAGATGGTGTGCTTGTATAAAAAAGGCTAGTAGTTAGTCATATCTACCACAACCTCCTGCCAGTGCCGAAATGTTTCACTGCTATGTTGTATTAAAGCAGTTTCTTCAGGGCTGCACTCTGGGAATGTCACTTCACTGTTTTGGACACTAGTTCTATAGTGTGCAAGGGGCTGGGCAACGTTAGTATGCCAGTTTCCAGTTCCTGTGAAAGCAACGAGTATTAGGCCTATGTTGTCCACGTTTTACATTGTGCACGTTAATTTATCGAATTGTCCCCGTTACTAGGCCTCAAAGGGCCCGGACACCAGATTCAAGCTCCAGTCTCCTAAACCACTCCGAGGAGCGATACAGCCCCCACCTGCATCCCTGACCCTTCGCTTACTTCCTGCCGCGCAGCGCGGTGCCCGGCCTGGCTCTGCCTGCCTGTCTGCCAAGAATATGTTATGCCTCTAGTTATCAGTTCAGCTCTCCGTCTTCACATTCCTAAGCTAACGAACTGCATAAACATCTTCAGTTATAGTCTAGTCTTTCTGTCTCCCTGCAAGAGAATTACTGTATTAATATTCATAGAAGATTCATAGCACACGCAATACACGAAGAGTATATGCATGCACCAGCCTTAGTGTCCAGTAGCCTTTGCTCTGATAACTCTTAGATTCTATCGACATGTACTCCAAACACAAGATACCAGATATGCTATAGGTACATGTCGTCCTGACATCGCAGACTTTAGTCTCCTCTTTTAGTGCAGAAGTCAGAGCCCCCAGCTCTCCCTAGATACACGTCATGGCCCGTTTGCGCGCACCACTAGGTTAAAGGTTCCAGCTGCCCGGGTAGCCCCCTCCATGTATCCACCCATTTTATGACACTTCTGTGACGTTCTCATCACATGTCTTCGTGCACGCCCTGTGCACGCCTTCTTTTACGCCCATGTGTTCTTATCTTACGTTTGTCACTTGTTACGCCTACTGTATTCAATGCAATTATAATGTTTTCCTATATATACTATGTACTGTTGATGAAACGTTGCAGCTGCCAGTCCGTTCCATTTCATGCCAGGCTATTCCGATCCTGTCCCTTCCCTTATGCCTGATTAAAGCCTGTTCAACTCAGATACCCCGGATCCTGCCTCTTATTTATTGAGCTATCTGTTTTCATTAATGTATTCAAAAATAGTACCGGTAATTAATTATTTATTTACCACAGGTTCCTTACCGGCCAAAGAGTAGCAGATCTTAATACAGAGGACGATCCATCTTGATAAAGTTCTTTTATGGACCGCTCTTCCTTTCTTGCAGCCAGCAAAACCAATGAGGATCTGGTCATCCAAACGAAAGTCTTTAGATCTGTCCAAGTAAAAGGACACCGCCCTTTTGGGGTCCAGACGGTGCAGTCTCTCTTCCTCCTTAGAAAGGTGAGGGGGAGGATAGAAGGTAGGAAGGGTAATGGACTGTCCTAGATGGAAAGGAGTTACCACCTTAGGCAGAAAAGCAGCCCTGGTCCTAAGAACCATTCGATCAGCATGAATGGTCAAGGAAGGGGGCTTGTAACTAAGAGCCTGAAGCTCACTTACCCTCCTTGCTGAGGTTATTGCAACGAGGAAGACTGTCTTAAGAGTCAGAAGCCTCATAGGACATTTGTGAAGAGGCTCGAAGGGAGCACCCATCAAAAAGGTCAATACAAGATTTAAGTCCCACTGAGGCACAATAAAAGGAACAGGAGGGAACTTATTTGTGAGGCCCTTCAAAAACCTTAAAACTACAGGAGATTTAAAAAGAGATGGCTGGTCAGGCAAGCAGAGAAATGCCGACAGCGCTGAAAGATAACCCTTCACTGTGGCAACAGCAAGCCCCTGTTGCGCCAGAGAAAGGGCAAACTGGAGAACATCTCATGGGCTCTCAAAGGGTCAACAGATTTCTCCCCACACCACGTGACAAATTTTGACCATCTATAAGAATAGATGGACTTAGTGGAGTCACGCCTGGCTGACAAGATGACATCCACCACGTCAGGCGGGAGAGAAAAAGAATTCAGGTTGCCCCGTTCAATCTCCAGGCATGAAGGTGTAATGTCTGGAGGTGGGGGTGTAGACCCTGCCCCTCCATCTGAGAGAGGAGGTCTGCCCTGAGAGGGAGACGGAGCGGCGGGTGAGAGGAGAGGTGGAGAAGATCTGTATACCACACCCTTTCAGGCCAGTCCGGGGCGACCAATATGACTTGGGCCCGTTCTTGGCGAATCTTCCTCAGAACCAGAGGAATCAAAGGTATGGGAGGAAACGTGTAAAGGAGTTGATTTCCCCAACTCAGCTGAAACGCGTCCCCCAAGGCTCCTTGCATCGGATACTGGAGACTGCAGAATGACAGGCAGTGAGCATTCTCGCGAGTGGCGAACAGGTCCACCCGAGGAGTCCCCCACGTCCGAAAGACGTGACGAACCACCTCCGGGTGAAGCCTCCACTCGTGGTCGGCGGAGAACTGTCGACAGACTGTCTGCACGAACGTTCAGAACTCCTGCCAGATGATTCGCCATCAGACAAATCTGATGGTCCTGAACCCAGGACCAGAGACGCAGAGCCTCTCTGCAGAAAACGCTGTGACCCCACTCCTCCCTGTTTGTTGATGTACCACATCGCGGTCGTGTTGCCCGTCAGGACCTGGACCGAACGACCGCGAAGGGAAGGTAGGAAGGCCTTGAGCGCAAAACGTATCTCCCGCAATTCTAGAAGGTTGATGTGAAGCAACCTTTCCTCTGGAGACCAAAGACTCTTGACCTCCAGATTCCCCATATGAGCACCCCACCCTAGAGTGGATGCATCCGTTATTACTGTGGCCACCGGAGGAGGCAACTGAAAAGGCTTCCCCTGAGACAGGTTGCCTTCCACGCCCCACCAAGATAGATCCGCCGCAGCTTCTCTGGAGATCCTCACTGACTCCCTGAGATCTCCGTTGTGTTGATACCACTGCCTGCGGAGGCACCACTGGAGCGCCCTCATGTGCCAGCGTGCATGGTTGACCAACAGAATACATGAAGCCATCAGACCGAGCAGGCGAAGGACCTTCAGGACTGGAACGACCGCTCCATTGTAAAATAAAGGAATCCTTTCCTGTATGTCGCGAATCCTTTGAGGAGGAGGGAATGCACGACATACAGTTGTGTCCAGTACAGCACCTATGAAGAGGTTGCGCTGGGAGGGCACCAGGTGAGACTTGGGTACATTTATCGAAAAACCCAAACTGTACAACAAATGGGTTGTCTATCGCAGATGATGGAGCACTCTCTCTGACGACTCTGCTTTGATCAGCCAGTCGTCCAAATAAGGGAATACAGGAATCCCTGACCTTCTGAGATGTGCCGCCACCACTGCCATCACCTTGGTGAAGACTCGAGGCGCAGTAGTAAGTCCAAACGGAAGGACCACAAACTGATAGTGCTGCGATCCCACCGTAAAACGGAGATACTTCCTGTGCGACTTCAGGATGGGGATGTGAAAGTACGCATCCTGCAAGTCGAGCGACACCATCCAGTCTTCTTCCAGCAGCGCCTGAAGAACCTGAGCAAGGGTGAGCATCTTGAATTTCTCTTGTTTCAGATAGAGATTCAAGATCCTGAGATCCAGGAATGGACGAAGCCTGCCATCCTTCTTGGGAATCAGGAAATACCGGGAGTAGCATCCCTGACCCCTTTCCTGCTCTGGGACCACCTCTATCGCACCCTTTCTTAACAGAGTCTGAACTTCCTCCTGTAGGAGCAACAGATGTTCCTCTGAGCAATATCCCTGGCAAGGAGGGTAATTGGGAGGGAATTCCCGAAAGGGAAGGGCATACCCATTTTCTACGAGATTGAGAACCCAAAGATCTGATGTAACCGATTCCCAATCCCGTAGAAAGTAGGTAAGCCGACCTCCCACCGGACCCACATGATCCTGAATGGCGGATCTAGGGCTGCTTTTCTGTGGCTGGGGGGTTGGAGGAAGTGGAGGAGGAAGAGGTTTGACGTCCTCGAAGACGACCCCTTTGCTTTCCCCTGTATGACCTGTACAAGGTGTTCTGCTGCTGCTGTTGTTGTTGTTGCTGCTGCTGACCTTGTCTAAAGTTCCGAAAGGAAGAGCGTCCAAATCCTCTGAACTTCTTGGTCGAAGCACCTCTAATCTGAAGGCCCAAAGATCTAGCAGTAGCTCTGCTATCTTTAAACCTTTCGAGGGCTGTATCTGCTTTTTTTCCGAATAGTCCTTCTCCGTCAAAAGGCAGATCCAAAAGCGCCGCCTGAACATCAGCAGGAAAGTCCGAGGACTTTAGCCAAGCTGATCTTCGCGTAGCAACTGCAGTACCCATAATCCGAGCCACAGAATCAGCAGTGTCAAGACCGCTCTGAATTACTTGGCGTGCCGCTGCTTGGGTGTCAGACAATACCTCCTCGAAATCACTCCTGTTCTCCTCAGGGATCTTAGGAGCCAAAGCACGCATTGAATCCATAAATGCGTGCACATACCTCCCCATGAGGCAAGTGGCATTTGTAGACTTCAAGGCCATACTAACAGATGAGAAAGTTTTCTTGGCCACCTGATCTTGTTTTTTAGCCTCCTTGTCCCCAGGAACTTGGGGAAAAGCACTTATAGATTTCTTAGAGCATGCAGCCTGAATCACTAGGCTCTCTGGAGAAGGGTGAGATGTTAAGAAAGCAGGGTCCTCTGGAGCTACCCTATATCTCCTAGCCACACTCTTGGAAACAGCAGGAGCAGAGAGCGGCTTCTTCCACACCTTCATAATGGGCTCAGTTAATGGTTCATTAAATGGAAGTAAAGGCTCCACAGCTGAACTCGGAGAGTGAAGAACTTCTGTCAGAAGGTTTGATTTAAACTCAACTGTCGGTAAAGTTAAATTTAAAAGTCCTGCAGCCTTCTTCATTACCACATGATATGGTTTGACATCCTTTGAAGGCGCATCATGTCCTGAAGGCAATTCCCACTCTGGGGAAAAATCAAGGCCACTGGCATCAGCCAGCTCTTCAAAACAATCGTCTCCCAGCTCACCTTCTTCTAAGTCAGGGTGAGAGTCGGCATAACTTCGTTCCTCCGAGAGACGCTGAGCTTCTCTTCTGGATCTCTCCTTAACACGCCTCGGTACCAGATCCATCAACGACTCCGATGGAGTCGGAACCGACGTCGGTACAGACTTCGATGGCCGAGGTATATGCTCCTGATGTCTACTCGGAGCAGGCGACGTCGGCATTGGAGTCGTCGACTTCGGACGAGTGGGTGACGACCTCGGCGGGGTCGGAAACTGCCACGGCGTCGAAGGGGCTGGCATAAACGGCATGAATGGAGCCGGGGCATATGAATGAGGAACACCCAAATTAAATGCCAGAGGACCCATGAGACCCGAAGGTGCACCAGAGGGGTACCACGCCCTTGAGAATACACCATACATAGCGTTTAAGAACGCTGAAGGGTCTTGACCCGGTGCTGGAAAAGGTGGTTGAACACCCTCAGGCTGACCTCGAGGTGGGATCGAATCCGGCTCAACAAAATGCGCAGATACCTCAACTTCAACAGGAACCACCTCTTCCTCATCTCGAACCGGAGAAGGCGCCGGAGATGGATTGGACTCCGGAGCCGGGGAGGGAATCTGCGACCTCGAAGGCGAAGCCTCACCTTCCTGATCCGGAGACTCCTGCGGAGGTACCACCTTCGAACGAACCTTCCTGGGCGACCTCGAGTCCGACTTCTCACCCGAGTGACGTCGAGATTCATGTCTCCTCTTCCTATGCTTCTTCCTTGACCTAGAAGCATGATCCGAAGAAGATTTCGAGGCCGAACCCTCACGAGATCTGGACCTCGACTTCCACCTCGACTTCGACTTATTTTTCCTCGAGCGAGATCTTGATGTCTTCTTACTCTGGTCGGCCTTAAGTTTTGCCACAAGTAGCTTGGTTTCTCTCTCCCGCAGGGCCTTCGGATTCATCTTGCGACATGATGAACATCCATCCACGTCATGATCGGATCTTAAGCACCAAATACAGTCCTCGTGTGGATCCGTGATGGACATCATTTTTCCACACTCCCTGCAGGGCTTGAAACCGGTCTTCTTCGACATCTTATCGAAACAAAGAAGTAGAAAATACAGAGAAACGAAACAAAGTAACAGTATTGTAACTGAGATTCCCGAAACCGTTAACGTCGACGACGCGGAAAAAGGGAACTGATGTCATCACGCCGGCGTGGGCCTACTATAGGCGTCGGTGACGTCAGCGGAGTCGCGAGCGATGCCGTGCCTCTATGACGTCCAAGTCCACGTCGGCGCGAAGCTACAAAAAGAATTTCCGAATGTTGCTGACGCAAGGGGATATTCACAAGGTGAGGAATCCACACGGCAGATGTATCTATCAGAATTTAAAGACAGATAATGCAGCCTATATCCACAGGCTACACTGTCCAGTACTTCAACTAGAAATTCCACCAAAAATCCACAAACAGCAAAGCCTGTCCAGATTTCCCTTGCTTTCACAGCAAAACCCCTCTGGAATGATAGAGAGGAAGACATGGACAGACAAGCCCCATAGGCTGCCATTATGTGGCTCAAAACAGGATACTGTGCCTTTAAGAGAACCTTCCAGAACTTCACAGTATCCCAGAATGCACCGCAGGCCCCTTTTACTTTCAGTTCTTTTTGAAGGCGTAACACGCCAGACCTGTAGCATTCCTTGTGAGAAGTTGGCCTGATATATGATGCTCACTAGTTCTAGTGATCACCTTGTATCAGTCCAAACAACCCTTATGGTGATTGGTTGTAAGTCAACCTTATAGACCAGCTATCCTAATGGTAGCATGGACAAAGCAGTCTTAGGCTAAACTCTTTTGGCATGTGAAGCCAGCTGTTTTACCACAATATAACCCCTTGAATACCAGATGAAAGGACACTACACAGGTTGTTATGAAAATAAACACTATATTTATTAATAACAACACCTCTGAACTCTTTATGAGGTCAGAGGGCTAAGCACATGACAATCTCTTAAGAAAAATACGACAAGTTGCACAAAATTACAATGGTGCCCTAGAGGCACGACAAACCATATACTAAGTAAGTGGAATGTGAAAGTCGATAAAAGGAATGGAGCTGTCCAGGGGCTGGAGGTTCCCTAGGAATACGCTATCTTCACCTTAGGTAAGTAATAGGAGGCCCACGGGACGCGTGTGCAGAGTGTGGACTCACACGCGAGATGCGTAACAATGTCTATGGACAGTACAGTTCAAGTTAAAGGTGAGTACGGACAATCCTGACTAGGTAGGACTAAAACAACTGTGGAACTGGACACTAGGACAGTTAAACTACCCTTGAGCACCGAAATGCTCTCGTTACCTCACCTACGGGCTGCGTGTGCATAGGTGTCAAAGTGTGTCGGGTTATCGCGTTGAAGTCTATGGAGCCTGGAGGAAAAGATGCTGCAGGCGACCAGGAGGAAGATGTCCGGTGCGATCCAAGGGTGGATCGGTGAAGAAGAGGACCTGAAAGCAGAGGGGACAGTGTTCAAAGTCACTAGCCAGTGACCGGTGTAGAACCAGGAAGGAACCAGATGCTGTCGTCACGATCGAGCGAGGAGTGGACGCTTGACTCTGCAGCCACGTGGACCAGGAGGTGTCTTCGACGACCAGGATGGAGGCACGAGCTGTCCCACGCAGGCTCTCGCTGTCGGCGGTGTCGGATCCGGGATTGGAGTCAACAGGCCTTGGCAAAGGCAACCCACGCGGTGAGTGGAAAAGGCGTCTGGTGCGGACTAGGAGAGTCCGGGGTGCCCCTCTTTTGGAACTGAGCAAGGGCCAGTCAGGAGCAACCAGACCAGCAGTGAAGATTTCAAGGTTCGTCGTCTAGGAGGCCACTAGCCAGCAGGCAAGTGACCAGACAACGCGTCGAGCAGCAAACAAGCAGAAGGGCCCCACGCAGATCTCGTGGAAGCTGGAGGGCTGATCTTCGGTGCGGGGGCTGCTCGGGGCTGGGGCTTCTCAATCCCCAAAGCACTTGGTCGAGTTTACCTCGGGAGTCGTGCTGGAAGCGAAGTGCAGGTTCTTTCATGATGGCCGGTCCCACGTGGTTTGTCGCACCCACGGGTCTCAGCTTTGCTGCAGATGTGAGTTGAGGTCGGAGAGGTCTGGGAATCCGGGTCTTGTCAGGCTCTGAAGTCTGGATCCTCGAGGGAAGACGACAAAGTGAAGCCGCTGGACGCTTGATGGTGCCTGCAGTTGCAGGGTGGACACTCCTTGTCCACAAGGGAGATTCTTCAGTCTTCTGTGGAGCAGAACGTCGAAGTCCAGAGTTTCTTCTTGTAAAGTTGTTCAGGATAATCTAATTTGGAATGGGACCAGCTCCTACCTTTATTCTCCTAAAGGGGGCTGCACTACTGACTAGGTCCCTCCCCTGGGTGGGACCAGGAAGGGGGGGGGCTACACCCCCTATCCTTTGTCCGGTTTCGCGCCAGAGCTGGGGCAGGGGTGCCCCAGCAACTGGTTTGATCCGGTGTATGCACAGGACAGCTTGTGTGCCCCAGGCATGTCTCATTCCTTTCAGGCCTGTCCTACCCAATACACAAAATCCTGTCTGGGGTGGTGCTAGCACCTCCCAAGGCAGGAAACCCTTTGTCCAAGCCTCCCTCGCTGGAAGGACTCCCAGCAGCAGGAGGTCAGACTTGTGTCTGTGGTGGCAGCATCCATTTTGTGATGCCAAGGCTCGAGTTAACTTTAACCCGGGTTCTCAGTTACATACATGTCGTGCCCCTCTAGAAGGGTGGAATGCTACCCCCGTCGCCAGAATTGGCGAGGGGGTAGTATTCCAATTCGTATGACACCTTACTCGACATGTTTTGATAATGCTATACCAGAGTTAGCATTTAACCGCGAGGTTGATAATGCACTTAAGAGTATATGGTATAGCGTTATCATGGAACAGCTATTAGGACTTGGTTCCGCAAGCTGCAGACGGGCTCAGCTCATGCCAGAGCACCATCTCACATAATTCCAAGCACTCTGCCTTCAGGATTGATAAGGCCTGCCATAGGAGTGACTGATAGGAGTATATGTGTCCATTTTAGGGTTAGATATAGGTATACTATATCTACAGCAAAGGGTGATTACACCACCTTGCCCCAGCTGTCGTGCAGCCAGTTGTGTCAGTTTTAGATGGCCAGCCAGGGGTGGCATAATACATGCTTCAGCCCCTGGTAGTCCCTGGGTACACCTATGCCCTGGATACCTAAGGTACACTGTACAGGGACTGATAAGGTGGCCCAGTACCAATTGGTAAATGCACCTAAAGTACATGGTTGTCAATTTAGAGAGAGAACAGCTAGGCTGTGGGTCTGATTAGCAGGCCCACAGCCAGGGAAAGTCGTAAACCAGTGAAGCAAAAAGCAAAAATCTGGGGTGACCACAGGATTGCAGACCCCACTCTCCTACATTCCTTACATGAATATCTCTCTCCACCGGGGAGGAGGGCGGGCGCTTATGACTATAACAGAGATACCCCTACTACAGAACTGGAGTTACAGTACAGAAACTACTCCTTCTGTAGTAGGGGATCTCTGTGTATAGTCATAATCTAGTGAATAGAATGGCAAGCCCATCCCCACACCAAAGCGGCGGTGGAGAAAAGAGAAATAACAACTATTGTGCGAACAGATTTCGCAGTGAAGCCTGCCCAACCTGAGCGTCTGCCCTGGCATCGTTGTCCAGGCAGTAATGCTAAGCAAAGGTATAGACCGACTTCCAAGTGGCCGCCTTGCAGATCTCTGCAATTGGAACATTACGTGGCAGCTTTGCCCCTGGTGGAATGAGCCTTAGGTTTACCCCCTAAGGTCTTACCAGCATTTTGGTAACACCATTGTATACAGGACACAATACACCTAGAGATGGACTGTTTAGAGATAGCAAGACCCGTCCTGACTGATCCATAATTGATGAACAATTGGTCTGACCTACGAATATCCTTGGTTTTATCCAGATAAAATTTCAACACCCTCCTGACATCCAGGGAATGCAGGGACCTTTCCGCTGGAGAGGAAGGATTCTGAAAAAACGTAGGTAAAGTTATGGTCTGGTTAACATGAAAGTCAGATATAAACTTTAGGAAGAAATTTAGGGTGAGTACGCATAACAACCTTAGCAGCATGAAATACAGTATAAGGTTCTTGGCAACACAACGCCTGAATTTCACTCACCCTGCCGGCCGATGTAATGGCCACGAGGAACGCCGCCTTCCAGGACAGGTGCTGCAACGAAGCCTTATGAATAGGTTCAAAAGGCTCCTTCATCAATCTGGACAGCACCACATTCAATTCCCATGAAGGCGAAGGAAGCCGGACAGGAGGGAACACTTTCTTTAAGCCTTCCAAAAAATCTTTGATCACAGGGATCTGAAAGAAGGAAGTCTGTGAAGGGCATTTCCTGTAGGCAGTCAATGCAGCCAGATGAACCTTAATGGAATGGACATTAAGGCCAGACTGCGCCAGATGTAGAAGATATGGTAGGATGACATCTTCCTTACATGTCGTCGGGTCATAGTTCTTGGACTTGCACCAGATGGAAAACCTCTTCCTCTTGTAAGCATAAGAAGTCCTAGTGGAAGGTCGCTTAGCCTCCTTCAGTATGTCCATGCAATCTTCTGGTAGATTCAGATGGCCATATTGCACTATCTCAGGAGCCATGCCGCCAAACTCAAAGACGAGAGGTTGGGGTGCAACATCTGCCCCCCGAACTTCGTGAGAAGGTCCGGCCTGCACGGCAACCGTATGTGAGGAAGGAGAGACCGGTGAAGCAGGTCCGTGAACCACAACTGTCTGGGCCATTCCAGGGCAATCAGGATCATCCGCGCCCTGGACTGGGACAGTTTGATGAGCACCGCCGGAATCAGGGGAATGGGTGGAAAAGCGTACAGAAAGCTGTTCGACCAGTTGATCCATAACGCATTCCCCAGCGTCCCCGGCTGGTAGTACCTAGAGGCGAAGTCTCGGCATTTGCTGTTTTCGGCGGTGGCGAACAGATCTACGTCTGGAGTCCCCCACCTTGCGAAGACTTCTCCTAGTACTTAGTCGTTTATGACCCATTCGTGGTTTTCCTGAATCAGTCTGCTCAGTGCGTCTGCCTGAACATTCTGCACACCTGGTAGATGGATAGCCGTTATCGTCAGTCCTCTGGCCAGAAGCCAGTGCCAGATCGCCTGCGCCTCCTGCGACAGAGTGCGCGATCTCGACCCCCCTGCTTGTTGAGGTAATACATCGTGGTCGTATTATCCGTTTGAACAAGCAAAGAGTTGGTCCGGAAGGACGGATGAAAGGCCTTCAGTGCCAGGTGAACAGCTCTGAGTTCCAGGAAATTGTCAGTCAGTCAGTCAGATTAGCTTTATTCGATTTTAGTTTAAAAATCATAAAAGCAGCAACAATACAAAAATACATACCTTTACATTTCATTACAAAGTTAATATCAACTATTAAGACAGGATTAAATGGAAATGACGGATCAGCTAATCAATAACAGCACTAAAAGAAACAAGAAGGGTCATGCATACAGTGCCACAAAATAGCTAATGTTCAGGGGAAGAACATCGGGCAAGCCTATGTCGGCACTTTACTTGTTAACTGCATACAACCGTATCAATTGAGCTGGTACTCATGGGTGGCCTCTTAAAATTTGGTTATCAGAAAATACAATTTTTAAGCCGTGGTTCAAATCTGTTAGAGGCTGGATGATTAGTGGCGCTAGATGCACAGGGTCCCCTTCCCCAGGGGTTGTGTTTCTTAGCCATTAATCTGGGTAACGGAATGTATGGGATACTTCGGTATATGTCATACAAGTCACAAATGCAAATGGGGCCATCTCCTTCGTTGGGCAGGCAGGATCATAAGTATGGGGTGGTGTTCTTATTCTTAAATTTAATTAACACCAGGTCCCCAGAGGTGTTTTTGGGCAGCATACCTATCCACCCCCACCCTCCTGACACTCAGGATTCCACCGTCTAGATCAGGTGGCAAAGGTCTATTGTTCTGTAACCAAAAAATAGCCTTATTTAGCAAGTCCTGGTATGTTTTGTGTTTTCCCTGGCTAAGTGGGGGAACCCCAGAGAGGACAGTCACGTATGGGGCGGCTTCAGGAGGTAAGTTAATATGTGGCATTTTTACTGGAGCGGCTCTGGCCACTGTGTAATTAATTAACAGAGGTTTCAATGCCACTTTGGGACCTGTTGCGGTAGGTGAATTAAGAGGTAGTGTGTTGGTTTGGGAATTCTTACGTGTAATTGACAAACTTTACAGGGGTAGAGGGAGGATTAGGATAAGCGGGTGTTACCAGCTTATTGGTTGGTGAAGAATTCCTTTTGATTTGTTTCTCAATGCTAGTCAGCCTGTCCCCCAAGTCATTAAGTTTTGTTACCAAAGGTGATATGACAGATAGAAACAGTTGCTCAAGCTGAGCCAGCAAAGTCGGTTGGGAGGACAGTACAGGATCATCTATTTTGTCCACATCCGGCATTGGTGTGGTTGGATAGCAAGTCTCCCTGTTGCAGCTGAGGATAAATCTGATGCAACGACAGCATGCAAAACTTCTCTCTGCTAATCCACTTGTTTGCCTGTCGCAAGTCCAGAATGGGCCGGAACTCGTTATTTTCCTTCTTGCGAATCAGAAAGAACCAGGAGTACAGACCTCTTCCTCTTTGAGACAGAGGTACGTCTTCTATCGCCCTTTTCCTTAACAGGATATCGGCCTCCGCCTGGAGCTCGCGCAGTTGAAACTGTGAGCTGACCGGTGGAATTGATGGAGGCGGGCTGGTGAACCGAAGACTGTATCCATTGCAAACAATATTCAGCACCCATTTGTCCTGAGTAATTTTTCTCCACTCTGCCAGAAAAAATTGAACGCTTCCCCCCACCGGAGCAGGTAACGGATGTAGGGGGAAGTAATCGCTCAGGGTCGAGACCCAGCCGGGCCTTTGTTCGCTGTAGAGGACTGTTGGCCTACTCTACCCTTCTGGCGCTTCTGGAAGGGCCTCCGGAAGTGCTGCTGTTGTTGCTGCTGCTGTCCCGAAGTCTGTTCTCGCCCTCTGCCCTGTGCCCCGAACCGTCTCTGGAACGGGCGGTAGGCCTTCTTTTCTTTGGGCTTCTCCAAGCCCACAGCCGTCAGAGTCTCGGCCTCCGCCTTCATGCGGGCCATCTCATCATACGCATGTTGCCTAACAGGGTTTCCCCCGAGAAGGGCAGATTGGCCACTCGCTGCTGGGCCTCCGGCTTGAGTGATGTGAGCCTGAGCCAAGCATGGCGCCGCTGGTTGATCCCATGACAATACCCATGGGCCGCCAAAAGAGAGACATCAGCGGCCGCGCTGATGACCTGGTTCGAAACCAGCATCCCTTCCTTCTGGATCTCCAGGAAATCCTCCCTCCTATCTCGTGGCAGCAGTTCCGTGAACTGCTGGAAGGATTCCCACAGGGCACGATCATAACGCCCCAGCAGAGCCACATCGCTAGAGGCCTTCATGGCCCTAGATGCCGTCCCACAGGCCTTCCTGCCAGCTGAGTCGATCCATCGGCTCTCCTTATCCGGAGGCACGGTAGAAGACGGAGAGGTAGAGTGTTGTTTCCTGGCTGCCGTCACTATAACGGAGTCCGGAATCGGGTCTATCCGTAGAAAGGCCGGATCTGAATCCGGAGCCCTGTATTTATTCAGAAGCCGGGATGGGGCGGCTTTCGTCGCTTCAGGCGTGAGGAACAGCTCCTCCGCTGGCTCTACCAATCCTGGTCCGAGAGGTAGTAAGGGGCGAGACAAATGCTTCTTATGCAGCGTCTCGAATATCACGGACATCGTAGGTGTTGGAGCCGTCACCGTGATTCCCAATTTTGCTGCACCCCTCAGGAGGACATCTTGGAACGTACTGATATCGTCCACAGGAGACACTCTCGTCCCCGGGGAGTCCGACAAAGTCAGGGAGTAGGATCTGGTCCTGGAAGAGTCCGTGTACGGCCATGATCCGCACCTCCTGTGGCGCAGTCTTGACCTCGTGGAGGATCTGCGACGACTGCGCGATCTCCACTTCCGTCCGGAGCGGGATAGTGACCTCCTTGGCTTCGGTCGCCCGCCGGTTCGACCGGGGCGGGTGACTTAGGCTTTGCCGGGGCCCTCGGCCGAGGGGTCCCCTTAGGAGGAGTCGGAAATCGTGGCAACGAACCTGTCCTCGGAGGAATCGGGAGGAGGCTTGTC